>NC_083342.1:16713606-17013606 GCF_019175385.1 Lycium barbarum
ATTAATTAGTTAATATAGATATACGAAAACTATTGGTAAAATCTAGTTCCCCGAAAAATAGTGTATCGCGTCATTCATAGTGAATCGTTTCATTATTTACGTGCGTTATGTTGATATGTATAACTAGAGTATAAACAACCTTTTATTGGTATCAAATACGGATTAATAATTTAAAGATTATGCGGGTTAAGGTTCTGAGTTATTTGAAAGCAAAAAGGTCTACATTTGTCCATATACTATCCCAAACCGTTCAATTTTGCCCTTCATTGTACTTTGGTTCATTCATACCCAACTTATTGTTAAAAAGGGGTCTTGTATTTTCTCGTCTTGCATTAACAGAGCTCAAGAGTGAAATGAGTACAGGACTTCCATGTGTCCCAGCTCTACATAAAAAGTATACAAATTACCCCTCAATTTTTTTATCAAATTTTAAATTACCCTAAGATTGGAGCTATGTTAGGGGTTGAGAGCAAAATCTAGACTTTTTCCTTACACTAGGGTATATTAGATCAAAAGTTTAACACAAGGAAAATTGCTTAATTTCAGAGAGTACAGGTCCACATATTTGATTTTTTCCCCCTATTTTAAATTATGAATTCAAAAGTTAATACTTATATAATGTTTTTCAAAAAATTTCATCGATAACTTTAACCTATATATGTTTTGTTTAAACTAATTATTAACATTTTTTTTTATTTTCACAAAACCCTCAACTTTATGTTTGATTGCTGGATGCCGAAAGCCTTTCCTTGTATGCACTATATGTTCGAATCAAAATTATTAAGAGGTCATGCGGAAACTAAGAATTGCAAATCTTGAAGACGATAAATCAGACACAAATAAAAGTATACTAAAAGAAGCGTAATATACAACTATTATAGCTAAGTGCTTAGTGAGGGGAGTGGCATTACCAAACCATTAGTAGCAATCTTGAGGAGATAGCAAGCCACAACGGATCCAAGTAATTGAGCAATACAATACATTACACTTCTGAAAAAGGTAATGTGACCTCCGACAAATGCACCAAAGGTAACAGCGGGGCTTGCATGACCTCCAGATATGTTTGCTCCCACTGAAACTGCTGTAAGAAGAGCAAATGCATGGGATATCGATGCCGAAATTAGCCCATTGGCTGGATCTCCAGTCGTGATCATCTTGGCTACAAAACGTACCAAAGTGTTAATCGTTACTAATACACAAATAGTATAAACAACCTTTTATTTGATTACTAATTGATTGATAACGTCCAAATACACTCCTCAAAGAGAAAGTGTACACGGTCGTATGCAATATATTTACCCAACTATGAGTCGGGGTCGATCCCACAGGGAACAATATGCTAGGCGATTAAGAAAGTAAGGAACTTTCACCAACTACGCTAAAGCCAAACGATAGGTAATATTTTGGTTTTTTTGAGAAATTTATGACTAATGCGAAAATATATAAACTAACCTAGAAAGCAAGTAAATTGATCAATGGCCACAAGCATGGATACAAAGGAAATTACACTCAAGTAACGATCCAATATATTTTATGATATTACAACTAAGAGCGGGTCTATGTTAATAGATAATGATTTCTAAAATCTCATTGAAAGTTTCTCAACCAAATCAATGAATTTCACTCTAAGCTTTCTCAAGCCTTAGAGTGTGATGTTAAACACAATCAATTCAACCTCAAGTTAACTATCCTATCTCTAGCTCAAGTTATTAGATGGGTTTAATGACCCAAATCCTTGCTATCAAACTCTTTTCCTAACTTTCACTTTCTTTCTCAAGCAAAGTAAAAGTGCTTAGGCACAAATAATGTTTGCAACCATTAGGAGATATTTAAGCATGAAGAGTTAATAGAAAAACAATAAACCCACTTCATTAGAAATAAAAATCATTCAATACATAAGCATAACAAGAGATTCAATCCAAACTTTAATCAAGAATATTTTCATAAACAAGATTCAAGTATTGAAATGAAATACTACACACTTAGATATACAATACAAAACAAGAGATTGAAGAAATGAATTAAAGGTTTAAGAAATGCTCAACCAAATCTTCAAATCTTCAACCCCAAAGTGTGGTGTAGATGAACCCTAGCCTCCAAGCTTGCAAAATGGCAAAAGATGTGTTTTACAAACCCTAAAAGAGTATTTATATCATCCCAAAAACGGAAACAAAATCTGGGCAAAAATACCCTCGTGCACAACATGCTGCACAACATGCGGTTCGCATGTTCAACATGCTGCACCGCATGTTCAACATGCTGCACAGCATGTTGTTCGCATGTTGAACATGCTGCACCGCATGTTCAACATGCTGCTTCGCATGTTCAACATGCTGCTTCGCATGTTCAACATGCTGCACCGCATGTTCAACATGCTGCACGCATGTGTTGCTAGCATATGCTGCCAGAAAGTGCTTCTTGTTCAATTTTTGCTCCGTTTTGCTTCATTTTGCTCTCCGGACATCTTATCCTACAAAACAACATAAAAACACACAAAGTAACAACAAAAGTTCTTAAAGAGTCACAAAAATTTAAGGAATTAGCATCGAATATCGCGTAATTTCACGACTTATCATTGATCACCTAAAAGATAACTATACATATATATATATATATATATATATAACAAATAATAGAATTGCATTGATAGTGTAAACAATTAACTTACACTATCAGTATATAAGTCAATTATATACACAAAATGTACGTTATCAACATATATACAATTAACTTATT
This sequence comes from Lycium barbarum, assembly GCF_019175385.1. NCBI lineage: Eukaryota > Viridiplantae > Streptophyta > Magnoliopsida > Solanales > Solanaceae > Lycium > Lycium barbarum. The sequence goes on from NC_083342.1 coordinate 16,716,343, forward strand.
TTGCCTTTAATACCCAACTTGCTTAAACTTACAGAAAACTACGGCACAGCCTTCAGCGGGAAAAACAAAAGTAATCACGCAAATAAATTCAGCTAAGGCAGCCTTAAGGGCATCATGCTTAGTAATTTCTCTAAAATTTCCAATGGCGATTTTTGAAATAGGCATTCTTTTTCTAGAATAAGAAAATGTTTATGAGTTAACTTCTTCTACTATTTATTTTTTGTAGCGCTTGTTGCATGCTTTGTTTCCAAATAGGCCTCTTTATATAAGGTACTAAGAGCATGGGTATACTCAAAATTAAATAAAAAACTCAGTCCCTATATGTTGAATAAAAAACTCAGCCGTGATAGCGAGTCCGGAGCCAAAATGGCATATTTTTACAGCAATTAGACCAAAATAGGCTGTCTTTTTTTTTTTATACCCAAATGTGTATTTCGTTGAAATTTTTTTTTTATACCCAAATGGGTATTTCGTTGATCATTCAACGAAATACCCCAGTTACTGTTCATAGCAGCAACTCTTTTTTTTTTTTTTTTTTTTTTTTTTTTTTTTGCTATTTCGTGGATTGTTCCACGAAATAGCTTTTTTTAAAATATTTTTTTGCATTTCGTGGAACAATCCACGAAATAGTTTTTTTTTTTTTTTTAATTTCGTGAAAAAAATGATTTTTTTTTTTACATATCATGACACAATCCACGAAATAGATGTTTTTTTATTTTATTTCGTGAATAAAAAAAGAAATAGGAAATTATAATTTTTTTTTTGTTTTTGCATTTCGTGTATTAAAAAACGAAATAGGATAATTTTTTTTCTAATTTCGTTCGTATAAAAAGGAAATTGGAAAATATATATATATATATATATATATATATATATATATATATATATATATATATATTATTTCGTGTATTGATTTGTTTTTTTATTTTTTTTGCATTTCGTAATCTAATGAACGAAATAGGTTTTTTTTTTTTTTTTTGTATTTAGTGAATAAAAAAACGAAATAGGAAATTATATACATATATATATATATATATATATATATATATATATATATATATTGCATTTCGTGTATTAAAAAACGAAATAGGATGAATATATATATATTTTTGTGTTTCATTTATAAAAACATTTATATATTCACGAAATAAAAAAAAATCTTATTTCGTTTTTTAATAAACGAAAAAAAAAATAGTTGTAAAGTCAAGACATAACTTTATTTTAAATATAAATATAATTCTAAAAAATATAGGGAGAAAAACTAGTTGTAAAGTCGTCAAACTTTAGATGGTCATAACTTTGCGCTCGGACGTCCGATTTACGCGATTTTTTTTTTTGATTTTGGGTATTTTTCCGAGATCTATGCACACAAACTGCCGCAAGGCGGTTTGGCCGAGCCGATTTTTAAAAAAACGCCTTTTATCACATTCAATTTCAATTTTTCCCCAAATTGGCATGAAATTTTCAGTTTTTTTTTTTTGCATTTCGTGGAACAATCCACGAAATATGTTTTTTTTATTTTTTTATTTTGCATTTCGTGGAACAATCCACGAAATATTTCATTGGTACATGAATGAAATATATATATATATATATATATATATATATATATATATATATATATATATATTCCTATTTCATTTTTATATAAACGAAATGAAAATAAAATTATTTTCCTATTTCGTTTTTTAATACACGAAATGCAAAATATATATATATATATATATATATATATATATATATATATATATATATATATATATATGTATATAATTTCCTATTTCGTTTTTTTATTCACTAAATACAAAAAAAAAAAAACCTATTTCGTTCATTAGATTACGAAATGCAAAAAAAATAAAAAAACAAATCAATTTCCTTCATTAATACACGAAATAATATATATATATATATATATATATATATATATATATATATATATATATATATATATATATATATATATATATTTTCCAATTTCCTTTTTATACGAACGAAATTAGAAAATAATTTATCCTATTTCGTTTTTTAATACACGAAATGCAAAAACAAAAAAAAAATTATAATTTCCTATTTCTTTTTTTATTCACGAAATAAAATAAAAAAACATCTATTCATTTTTTTCACTAAATTAAAAAAAAAAAAAAAAACACTATTTCGTGGATTGTTCCACGAAATGCAAAAAAAAAAAATTAAAAAAAAGCTATTTCGTGGAACAATCCACGAAATAGCAAAAAAAAAAAAAAAAAAAAAAAAAAAAGCTATTTCGTGGATTGTTCCACGAAATGCAAAAAAAAAATTAAAAAAAAGCTATTTCGTGGAACAATCCACGAAATAGCAAAAAAAAAAAAAAAAAGAGTTGCTGCTATGAACAGTAACTGGGGTATTTCGTTGAATGATCAACGAAATACCCATTTGGGTATAAAAAAAAAAAAGGCAGCCTATTTTGGTGTAATTGCTGTAAAAATATGCCATTTTGGCTCCGGACTCCCGTGATAGCAATGATGAATAGTTATGGTGAATTTGTGCTACCCAATATATGTACTATATATTAATTGATCATTATGTATAAAAGATAAAATAGAAAAAAAGGGAACTAAGACTGAAAAGAAATGGTAGTGGAGAAAAGTTCTGAGAATTTGGAAGGGAATTTACCTAATCAACTTGTGATTCTTTTAAGATATGTATATTCGGATAAGGAAAGAGGTAAGGGAGTGGCCTGATGCTTTACTTTGTAAGAGTATTTATTCCTTGGAATTGAGTATGCAAAGCTTAAGTAACTATACAAACAACAACAACAACAACTTACCAGTGTAATCCCACAAGTGGAGTCAGGGGAGGGTAGAGTGTACGCAAACCTTACCTCTACCTTGGCAGGTAGAGAAGTTGTTTCCGACAGACTCTCGGCTCAAATAACACATAAACAACATCAGAATAACAAGAAAACTAAAACAGAGCTTAAGTAACTATATATACGTAAAAATCTATGACACACACTAGTCTCTCGGCACGTGCGTTGCACGTGTATGCCGAGTTAAATAATACTATACAAATTTTTAAACAATAAATATATTATTAAAATAATAATTTAAGTTAAAAATTATGCATTAAAAATATTAATTTCTCTGAATGATCAATGTGAATCGTCGTACAGTGACATATCTATCGTGGTCAAAAAATGATTGGATATCATTTGAAGCAACGAACACGAACAAAAAGATTTAGTTCGATACATGTGATTTTCTTTATTTATTTTGACTTTAATAGGCACAAATATGTAATGATCAAGCATCTCTTAATTTTATATTTCTTTATAAGCGATATTACTGATGTTACTTTTTTTTTTACTCTTGGTAATGTCATTCTCAATGATAAAATATATTTGGTGGTCGTTGTCTTCTTCGCACATTGGTCCTCCTGCTAGTCCTGCATTTATATTTTTCTCTTCAATTTCAATTGCACCAACTTTTTCAACATCGTATATCTTCTCTGCAGTTAAACATCTTCCAAGTTGATCACCATTTTTTTTCAATCAATTTTGACAAGAAATGTGAAAGATTATCCTTACTCCACACCGGTCTGCGATAATTTTGGGTTCTTCTTTATGTACCAAAAGACGTACTACGTTATTTTGAACGTATAGTTTACTGAAACCATTATAATTCCTTACTTGATATATTTCATAACAACTAAATGAAAAGATAACTAAATAACATCACAGTGCACAGGCCATTGCTACCCCTTTTTGCAACGTAGAAGTCCCCATGCTACACTCCTTTTGTAATGACTCCACTTTGAGTTTGAGTCAATCCTTCCATAGCAATAGGCCAATAGGCAACACGACCTTGTAATAGACGGGGCTCCCTGTACCACTTAAGTTTTGCTAATATAATAGATGACCTTTGGACCACAAAAAAAATATTTTGAAACTTCAAACAGTGTAACGTTACTACGTTATTTAAAATTATACACAAGTTTTCAATGAAATCTAGAAAATCATGCATAAATAAATTATTAACTCATCTACTGATATAAGAAAATGTAGAAAAACAAATAAAAAAATATGAGTTTCACCCTTTACTCATCGCCAACATTTTCGATGCTACGATGAGCACGTGCTGCAATATTATTTACAAAGTTCACTTTTTTGTAGCATCTCTTGCAAGTATTATATTATCATTTTTGGGAGTTGTAGCTTCTTTAAACATTGAATTTATCAATATATTACTAACATTTATAGCAAATACTACGGAATTCCCTTCGCAAACTTCACATAAAATGTAAATTAAGTATAATCTAAAAGAGAAGAATTTACTAATAAATATAAATGTTTTTGATATACTATCATTGGAGTCCGGCGCCAAAATGACACCTTTTTGAACCTTGAAGACAAAAATGGTATGTCTTCTCTTTTTTATACCAAAAGGGGCATTTCGTTGGTTATCCAACGAAATGTTAACCCATTTAACAATTTCCGTCAAATGTAAAAAAAAAAAAAAAAATTGCATTTCGTTGCATACCTGGCGAAATGCATTTTTTTTTTTTTTTGTACATTTGACACCAAAATGTTAGCTGGTGTCAAATGTTAAAAAAAATAAAAAAATATTGCATTTCGCCAGGTATGTAACGAAATGCAATTTTTTTTTTTAACATTTGACACCAAAATGTTAACTGGTGTCAAATGTACAAAACAAAAAATGCATTTCGTTACATACCTGGCGAAATACTTTTTTTTTTTTTTTTTGTATTTCGCCAGGTTACTTGCGAAATGTAATTAATTTTTTTCCTTTTTTTTTTAAATCCACTTTTTCGTGTTTTTTTTTTTAAGTTTCGTAAAATAAAATTATGAAAATATAAATTTTTTAGGACACAAAAAAATCAATTTTCCTGATTTGTTGTTTCTGATATTTTAATTAATTAAAAAAAATCCAATTTTTCATTTCTTTTCAAAAACCATTTTCCAGATTTAAAAAAAAATTGCCAATAATAAAATTCCGTAATTTACATTTTTTTAAAAAAAAATTGTGTGGAAACTTTAGGTTTAAGTGTTTTATTTTTTAAGGTTTTGATTAAGCATGTTATTTTTTTAATCACGGCATAACTTTATTTTGAATATAAATCTAATTCAATTAGATAAAAACATAGTTAAAAGATATAGGAGAAAGAGTAGTTGTAAATTGGTGAAAGAATAGTTGTAAATTGGTGAAACTTTAAACAGTCATAACTTTGTGCTCGGATATCCGATTTATGCAAAATTTTTTTTTAGTTAGAAAACCTAGCGAAATACAAAAAAAAAAAAAAAAAAAAAAAAATTGCATTGCATTTCGCCATGTATGTAACGAAATGCAATGCAATTTTTTTTTTTTTTTTTTGTATTTCTCTAGTAGAATAAAATTGCAGTAAAAATTTATATTTTCATAATTTTATTTTAGGAAACTTAAAAAAAAAACACACGTTACAGATTATTTTTTGTATAAAGCAGTATTTTACTGCAATAGTTTTGGAAACTTTAGGTTTAAGTGTTATATTTTTGTAAGGTTATTTTAGAACTTTATATGTCGAGAAAATTAGTCAGCTTTATTTTTAAAAATTGAAACCACATAAGTGAAATTGACATTCACAGCTACATTACTCCGAAATTTTTATGTTGAAGTCTATTACGCATCATCATATTATAAGTAAAGAAAACTGAAAATTTCCCGCCAATTTGGGGGAAAATTAAAATTGGAAGGGAAAAAAGAGGTTTTCTAGAAAATCGGCCCGGCCAAACCGCTAGATCTCGGAAAAATATGCAAAATAAAAAAAAAATTGCATAAATCGGATATCCGAGCGCAAAGTTATGACTGTTTAAAATTTTACCAATTTACAACTACTCTTTCTCCTATATCTTTTAACTATGTTTTTATCTAATTGAATTAGATTTATATTCAAAATAAAGTTATGCCTTGATTAAAAAAATAACACGCTTGAATCAAAACCTTAAAAAATAAAACACTTAAACCTAAAGTTTCCACACAATCTTTTTTAAAAAAAAAATATGTAAATTACGGAATTTTATTATTGGCAATTTTTTTTTTAAATCTGGAAAATGGTTTTTGAAAAGAAATGAAAAATTGGATTTTTTTTAATTAATTAAAATATCAGAAACAACAAATCAGGAAAATTGATTTTTTTGTGTCCTAAAAAATTTATATTTTCATAATTTTATTTTAGGAAACTTAAAAAAAAAACACGAAAAAGTGGATTTAAAAAAAAAAAAAAAGGAAAAAAATTAATTACATTTCGCAAGTAACCTAGCGAAATACAAAAAAAAAAAAATGTATTTCGCCAGGTATGTAACGAAATGCAATTTTGTTTTTTTTTGTACATTTGACACCAGCTAATATTTTGGTGTCAAATGTTAAAAAAAAAAAATTGCATTTCGTTACATACCTGGCGAAATGCAATTTTTATTTTTATTTTTTACATTTGACGGAAAATGTTAAATGGGGTTAACATTTTGTTGGATAACCAACGAAATGCCCCTTTTGGTATAAAAAAAAAAAAAGACATACCATTTTTGTCTTCCAAGTCCAAAAAGGTGCCATTTTTGTCTTCAAGGTCCAAAGAGAACATTGTGATGTATCTATAACATCATAGAGCTATAACAGGTTTTGTTGATCAGTTTTTGTAGCATCACACCATCTTTTTGTGCTAGTTCGCCCCATAAATTCACACTTTAACGATCATCCTTAAATTTTACAATTAAGCATTATATTAATTAATTATATTAGGTACCTTCAATTCTATCATTTAACAAACGTTTATGATAATTAATGAACAAGTAAAATAATTTCAAACTTACTAATATATAAGTTTTATTTATTTTTTTCATTTTATTAAGTATCACATTTTCAACCCCATCAGCCACTTTACCTTGCATTAATCTGTTACGGAAATATAAATTACGAACTAAATGCTTGTGCTGGTAGCGCTATTGTTTCTAACCATTAGGACCCCGTTTGGATGTGCTTATGGCTTTTAACTTCTAGGCTTAATACCTAGATGGACCCTTAAACTTGACATGTTTTGTAAGATAGGCATATAAACTTACAAGGTGACCAGATAGACACTTAAACTTACTCAAAGTGTATTTTTCAAGTTTTCCAGTTATTTTGAAAACAAAAACTATATTTTTCAAACACTCACAATTTTCATGGCCAAACAAGCCCTAAATATATCACAAAATATTTTTTTTTTCAAATGCAAAAATAAGGCAATCGCATATACATGAGACTATAAATGTGCACTTAAACCAATAAATACTCGCTAATCGCAATTTTGCAGCTTTCAATTAACTCGGTTTTTTTTTTACACTTGAATAATTAAAAAACAATAACTTTAACCAATAAAAATCCTTAAAAAAAGAAATTTCAAATTAAGAAATTTCTTTTTTTTAAGGATTTTCTTCTCGGCTTTACAGTTTTCTTAATTTGAAATTTCTTTTACACTTGAAATACTGAACTTAGAAATTTCTTAATTTGAAATTTCTTTTTTTAAGGATTTTTATTGGTTAAAATTATTGTTTTTTAATTATTCAAGTGTAAAAAAAAAACCCGAGTTAATTGAAAGCTGCAAAATTGCGATTAGCGAGTATTTATTGGTTTAAGTGCACATTTATAGTCTCATGTATATGCGTTTGCCTTATTTTTGCATTGTAAAAAAATATTTTGTGATATATTTAGGGCTTGTTTGGCCATGAAAATTGTGAGTGTTTGAAAAATATAGTTTTTGTTTTCAAAATAACTGGAAAACTTGAAAAATACACTTTGAGTAAGTTTAAGTGTCTATCTGGTCACCTTGTAAGTTTATATGCCTATCTTACAAAACATGCCAAGTTTAAGGGTCCATCTGGGTATTAAGCCTAACTTCTATATAAGCCAAAAGCCACAAGTTACGAATTCTAACTTATGCCTTTTGGCTTATTTTTATTGTTTTGTCTTAAAAATAAGTGCTTAATAATACTTTTATATTTTACCCAAATAGTACAAAAGTGCTTAAAACTATTTTGACTTAAAAACACCTAAAATAAGCCAATCCAAACAGGCTCTAGATATGTGATGGATAACTAGGGGTGGGCATAGTTCGGGCCAACCCGAAATCCGAATTTTTTGGATTTTTGCATGATGGATTGGATTGCGGATTTTATTTTTAAAATTTATGGATTTCGGATTGATATGGATTTAGTACTATGGATATTTGGATATCCGAAAAACCAAAATTTTTACACCTTATATTCTACTCTACCCATATTAAATGTGCCCAATTTGGCCAATGATACTAATAAATCCAATTTTGAAAGGTCTAATATATTAATACCCTACGCGTTACAATCCTACCCATTATAGTAATAAGTCCAAATGCAGAATTTTCTACTAAATCAAATATATATAGGGTTTTTTCTTACATTTGGATACAATCTTATAATTATTTTATCTTGCATTGCCTAAAATGCGTTTTTGCATGGTAAGTGCCACTGTGCCAAGTGATCGAACTAGCTCAAGTTATCCAAGAAATTCTTTTCTTTCCCCTGTTCTTACTATTACAGAGAAATTAAGATCTAGATTTTCCTCCGCGGAACGCACACTTTAAAATATTCTTGTGTTGAAGTAGAGGAAGATCTACTTTTGAATTTATGCTAAAAGTATCTTAACTGCATTGATTTTTAGTTCTATGGTTTCATATTATGCTGAGACAAGTAACTTGATAACTGGAGCACATGAATTTCGTTACACGTAGGCATCTCAAAGGCTCAAAAGTATCTAAACCGATTAATCTGAAACCGAACATAAAAGATCCAATCCAATCCGAGCTTATTTGGATTGGATTTGGATTGTAATTTCTTCAATCCGAAAATTGAAAATCCAAACCGAAATTTTTATATCCAATCCGATAGCCCGAACGCCCACTCCTATGGATAACCAAAAACCCACTCCTCTGGATAACCATCCTAACTTTAAGCAAATTTAGACCAATTCAATATATATGGTAATTGAGAAGTAAATTAATACTCCATCCGGTCCATATTTATATGGTAAGAAATCACTCACCCCTAGCAAAGTAAGAAGTATATTTACTAAATTACCTTTAAGTAAATAATACCAATTTAGTATGATTTTGTGATTATGTAAAAATTCACTTGTCTGAATAAGGGTAAATATGAAAAGAAAAAAAACTAATTAATACCTTTTGTTTGTGTAAAAAATACTTTATTTTGGATTAAATATAAAAGCTAAAAACACCATATGATACCAGATGGAGTGTCTTGTTTGGAATGTCATTGTGTAATGGATTTGGATGTAATTAAGCGTAATGGGAGATGATAGAACCCAAGGGTTCACACTTTGCTAGTTCACAACCTGAGAGTTTACTAAAACAGTCTAAGGGACCAGGTCCTTAAACTGTTTTCACAGATAATGACAGGAAGTAAATAAGGCAAGTAATTTATGTGGAAAACTCCTTGCTCAAGGGATTCTAAAACCACGACCTACCCTAGTAGGATTTCCAGCTTCACTAAAACGAGCAACTTCAGATTACAACCTATTGCAACCTAGGAATTAAACTCTTAATCCCTAACCCTTACAATACACCCATTGTAAGCACCATTACAATAACTCTATTGCAAAGCTCCAAGTCTTGAATGACTCTAGTCAACGACTTAACTGATACTTAGCTAAATCTAGCCAAGAAAACAAAGTTACAAAGATTGAAATCTTTCCTACTATGATGTTTCTTGACAAGTAGTGTACGAATACAAATTAAGAACATGAAACAAGACTCAACTATCCTAGGAACTTCAGATGTCTTCAATGGCAAGAACTAGTCCCTCTGATTGTTGAGGTCTTATTCTTATGGGCACCTTGAGAAAGGTGGCCGCCACACTTGAGAGAAATATTGCCTTTTTGGATTTTCAAGTGTTAGGTCAAATAGTCCACACATGTTGTATATATATGAGACCAAGTAGAGAGCATGTGAGAAACATATGACCATGGATGGTGACTTTTCAAGAGCTTTTAGCTTTTAGCATACATACAGTTGTGTTGCTGCAGTTGTGCCTGAACAGTGTAGCAGCTTTACAGCTGTTAAGTACCGTGCAGTACTCCCATGAGATCAGATGGACGACCTGGTCCTTGTCTCGTTTGTCAAATCATCAAAACTATGACATGCTATAACTCATCAATTTCTTCCTTTTTGATGATGACAAACTTGTAAGTGATATTCCCCATGAGGACCAGGTTTTTTCTTCATAGTAAGCTCAGGTAGGATGGACGATGCAGCTTTTTCATTTGTTCATATGAGACTAATTTCTCCCTGAGTACTAGACCCTCAATCTTCATGTTGAAACTTTTCACAACTGTGCAGTATTCAACCAGCTCGTATCCACGAACTTCCCCCTGAGGACATGTCCCTCAGTGTCATTGTACCCTATCAGGACTAGGTACCCTTGCATAGTCAGCTTCAGCAATATGTTGTTGCATCTTTCGTCAGTACTTGGAAAACCAGGTTCCCTTTGTTGATTTCGCCTTTAGACAACATGTGACATTTTCATTCTTACTCCTAACCACAAGGAGTTGGTTAAGCAACATTCAACATTTTTAGGGCTTTCCCCTGAGATCATGATCCTCAGCATTATATACCATATCCATCATAGACGGAACTAGGTCCCTTTTTGCATAAGATGGATTAAGAATGCAATGTTTTGCATTGGTAGGATTACACCTTCCACTTTCACTTCATGTTGGAGAATTTGAACCAGGTTGTGAGTGATGCACTATTTGTGTTGGTAGGATTACACGTTCCACTTCCACTTCATGCATTAACAAGCACAACTCATAACACACACTCTTCCCCCTTTTGACATCATCGAAAAGAGAAATACAAAGACACTGGCAAGCAGAAGTCTAGTGGCATTAACTCAGAGCCACTTGGGCAACAAACCATAACAAGATCAGGGCATAGAGAGTAGAGTAAACTGTTACACCTCAGAAAAAAAAAATTGAGTCCATGAAATAATTCTGCGGATGAACAGTAACACGGCGAACAGTAGACGCGGATGAATAGTAACACGGGAACAGTAGACGCGGATGAACAGTACTCGGTGAACAGTAAAAATCTGGAAAGTAAAAACCGAAAAATCTGATTTTTTTTCTTCATTTTTACCTCTCTCTCTCACCCTAAACTCTCTCTCTAAACCCTCCCAAACCCTCCTAAAATCTCTCTAAATTTTTCAAGTTGAAGTCCTCCAAATCAAACCAAGATTTCATCTTAGGAATTGGAAACTAGTTAAGAAAGGATTATAGTATTTGGTGCTTGATGTGTGGCTGATTATTGAAGCTTGGAGCTAGGATTTTAGTTGAGTATTCTGGGCAATAAGGTATGTAATATACTCTATTCTTGTTAATTAAGTTATTCATGGGAGAATTCCCTAGTTTAAAGTGAAGGGAATTATGTTATGAAGTCATAGATTAGTTGGTTGATATGATTGCCTTGAGGGTTGTTTTTGATTGGAACTTTGAGAGATTTCTAGGTGCTTATATTGCTATATGAGGTTGTTGATATTGTTGTTGATGTTGTTCTTGAATTTGGAAGAATAAAGTGTATAACGATATTGTATACAAAGCGTATACCGGGCTGTTTTATGTAATTTTCGTGGCTATTTTGTGACAATATTTTGGAGCTGTTTTATGTAATTTTTGTGGTTATTTTGTGACTATATTTTGGAGCTGTTTGGTATAATATTTGTGGTTGTTTTGCGATGATATTTTGGGGACTATTTTATGGTCGTTATAGACTGTTTTGAGGGCTGGAATATCGGAGGATTGGCTGTAGTTGCTGTTGTTATATTATGGATATACGGAAATAAAGAAGTATATACAAGCATTGGCATCCGAATGTATATTGGGCTGTTTTGGGAGTAATTTAAGAATGGATTTAAGTCTAGTTTGATATGAAATTGTTGGTATTGTTGTTGTTGGTATTTTGATTGACGTTTGGCTAAGTTGGAATTTCGAGGATTGTTAAGTTTACAGGGGAAATACTGCCCAATTTTCTCTAGAATTTACGACGCGTTCTTATAGTCGATTAACTAATGTTAATACAAATTCTCCCGTGAAGGTAACGACGTGACATTGGGGGAGGTAAAGTGAACGACAACATAGCTAAACGACAAAGGTATGTGAGGCTAGTCCTTTCTTTCTAATGGCATGAATCCTATAGCATGAGTTCTTTTCCTCTTCATGAGTTCCTATTTTCCGGAAAGCTAGAAGCCTAAGTCCATAAATGTCTATATAAGATAAGAGATATGATATGATGATGCCATATTGATAATGATGCTATTTATTGCTTACACTCACCTTATGTACTAATTCCTTCAAGGTGAGGCAGAATGTCAATAATTGCTCCATAATGAAATCGGGGGATCACGACCTTACGCCACCCCGATAGATTACAGTTGATCTTGAGTCTTATGCATGTACTATGATAAGCATATTATGATAAGCATATTATTACAAGTATTTTTGATGAGCATGTCATGATCATATTACACCGCGCCTAGTTGGTCGGGCAGTCACCGCCAAGGCGGGCAGCTATACGGATACACCATGACCTTTTGGCATGGGCAGACACCACTAGTGGGCGGCATGAGATGGTACCCCGGACGCGGGAGGCCTGGACGCGGGCTAATGTTATTGATTATCACACCGTTCCGATATGGACGGGCAGCTTGCATATTATGCATATATGAAATTATGATGAGTATGAGTAAGACAACATGCATTACTTCTTTTATGATTGTCATTCAGATTCAGATGTTTCATATTGATGATCACATTATATTATCACTGTCTTTCTTTATTATTTATGCCTCTCATACTCAGTACAATGTTCGTACTGACGTCCGTTTTCTTTGGACGCTGTGTTCATGCCCACAGGTAGACAGGGAGGTGAGCTTGGTCCAGACCCTTAGTAGCTGTCAGCTGATTGAGAGCACTCCATTGTCCGGAGGTGCTTATGATTCTTCTTTGGTATATATGCATATTTTGGACACGAGGGAGTCTTGTTCCGTCTATATGTTTAGTATGTCAGTAGAGGCTCGTAGATACGCAGTGTGGGTCAGATGGTCTCACAAGATGTTATTATTATGTATATATTATTTTGATGACCGAGAGGCAAATGTATATAAGTATTTATGTTTCTTATAAAATATGATTTTCCTACAATTCGTGTATAAAATGGGTAAAAGGGCATTAAATGAGTAAGATGAGTATTAGAACGAGTGGTGCTCGGTGGCTAGCCCCGGGTACCCGTCACGGCCCCTAGCTGGGTCGTGACATAAACAATGCACAAAACAGAGTAGTTTCCCATAAAACAATAACCGCTTAAACATATCCAGCAGTAAGCAATCATAAAAGCACAAAACATGATAATTTAAAGAGTCAAAACGGTCAATATCATAACAAAAGATAGATAAAACAGGGTTTGGAAAGGACAAGAAAGGGACAGGGCCGGGGTTGGAAAGGATTTATCGAGAGAAAGCTTTGAGGGTTGTTCTTTGATACTGGATTATTTGATCACGTAGCTCATCCAGTTTGTTTCTCAGCTCCTCGTTCTCAGCTCTCAACTTTGCATTAGCAGTGGTCAATTCTATTATAGAGGATCTATTATACATATAAGAACCTTTTCCTTTTCTTTCTAAGCATGATTCCACCATTTAATTACATTTTGTCAATGGTTGTTGTCATAAAGTTATTTCAATTAGTTATTGGTAGTATATGTTAGAGACCTCACAACTGGAATCGAGAATGCTCTTTAAATAATTGTGAACGCAGAAAAGCTAATTTGATAAGTACAACAAATAGATTATATTATGTGCTAGGGCATCCAAAAGTTATTAGATTCCATGTGGATAATTTATAAACTTTTAGGAAGTGGGTTGTTGCTCCAGTCATATAACTTTGTAAACTTTCAACTGCATTTCGATTTTCATTATCACTGTATTGTATATGGCTATGACAATTTATAACTTTTAGTCTATCAGATCTTGCAAATAAGATGTTCTAACTTAGTTGCAAATTCAAACAAGTACAAACTAAAAGTAGCACTCAACAACTAACGACTTACTAACAACTAACAACAACATTCTGTACTAGATTGATGCATCTCTCTAACTCTTCATTAGCACTGTTGCCGACTTGCTTTACAATGACTAGAAATTAAAGTTACAGGTTGTTAACGGCGAAATGAGAAAGTGAACTAAGCTAATGGTTAAACTATCGAGACAAAGGATTGGTGGCAACGCAAAGTGCTCATGTTTTTATAGTTGGAAGTATAATTGGGGGTGGAGTTCTTTCTAGAAAGGTTCTGCAAAATATCTTTTCTATCAATTTATCTGAGAAACCATTAGGTCTCTGTTATAAAAGTTGTCAACTTTATTTGTTCAACATCAACAATATTCCTCCATGATTCTTCATTTTTTCTGATTCATGTTCATCTATATATTAAGTAATTCTTCCATAAGTTATAGGAGTAACTATTATGGTTTAAAACAAAGTTCTCCAATCACATTTATTATATACGTGACCTTTTATTTCTTTATTGAAATACTAGCAAAACTTATTTTGTTATTACTTTTCTTTATCATTATCCGCGTATACTAGTTGCATTTAAAAATAAAAAAAAACTCCTATAAAATACATAAATTTTCTTACCTATATTGCTTAACTTCCCCAGAAGGATATAGAGTGGCAGATGATCCCATGAACAGGTTTTAAGTTATTGGTCTTTTACGTTCTCTTCAATTCAAAAGGAAAAGTTTGGTTGTTCTCTGAAAGGTGAAAAGGACCAAATTGTGGCTAAAACCTAAAGAATTCTAGCAGGAATCAATTCATTTAAGAGCCCGTTTGGATTGGCTTATAAGTTGCTTATAAGCTGTTTTCAGCTTTTTTGAGTGTTTGGCTGGCCAGCTTAAAGTCATTTTGTGATTAAAATAAGCTCAAAAAAATAATTGGGCCCATTTGATTTAGCTTATCTAAAACAGCTTATAAGCTGAAAACAGCTTATAAGCCAAAAAAAATTAGTTAGACTACCCCAACTTATTTTTTTTAGCTTATAAGCTGCAAATAGCTTATAGGCATAAGCCCATCCAAACAGGCTCTAAGTGAGAATGTTGTCACACGCGCATACATATATAAAAGTTCCAACTTATCTTCGGTTGCTATTAGAGTCATATCTAACAAAAGTTTTAGAAAGAGCACGTAATGATGAAAGCTTAGTGTGCCATCCCATCCAATTTTTTACTTTCACATTAAATTTGCCATTTTTAAGACCATTCTGTGGGGATTGCTTTTTAACTTGCCATTTTTAAAACTATTCTGTGGGGCTTACTTTTTATTGTATTTTTATAAAGAATAGAAAGTTAACTTCAACCTCTTGGCATATGAATTTTTCCAAAAAAATTATTCATTTATCATTGATCTTTATGTTTTGGGTCTGGTTAATTTCTAATTAAAGAGAGCTTTAATTTCCTACTTATATAGATAGATTGATTTTTCGGATTTTTCTTTTTTTTGTTTTGAAAAAAATAAGCATCCACCACTTGGGTGGGTATTTTATTAATAATAAAGCTTATACACAATATCCAAATAAAAAACATAATCCAAAATAAAACAAAAGGAAAAGATCTAGAAGCACAAAAAGTGTGGACAAGAAACCTCAAAAGTTGGTGCTTCTCCAAAATGAATCCGGCCAGTCAAGCTCCGATCGGTGACGAGATAGTCCAGTAGCCACGGTAACCATCCTCTTGTTTGAATTTCCAGCTCGAACTTCTAAATCTTTCAACTTGAAGAGCATGTGAATGATCTTATTAAACTTCATTACTATGAATTCCTCTACAAAAGCTTCAAAATCTCAGAGTCGGACTTTATTAGAGTATTTAGTTGTAAACGAGCTAAATTTTCATCGAAGGTGATGAAAATCAGTCTTCCATAGTATTTATGCTGCTAGATCTTGAATATTCTGTGGAAGTAGTACTTGATTCTTTGATTGATGCTAATTATATGCCCCTCTGGCTCTCACCAGGGACTTAGCTAACAAAATCAATAGGAGAATGCCTCCAGAATCAAATAGAATAAATCATACAAAATACCTCTTCATAGCTGCATATATCCTATGGAACAAAGACACCTCAAGTAAACCACTCTTGGTCTTCAATTTAAACTTACAGAGTTGCACACCTATATGCTCATCTGGTATTGATATCACTTCAGTAGGATGAGCAAAGCTAATACCACACACTGAAGCAATACCAATACCTGATTATACACTATATTCATGCAAAATCCCTATAAGCTTAATCCCTTGCATTACTAATCCTTAGATTAGGCAATTGATGTTTGTCCATGTTGAGAACTTTCCTCCCTGCACTAGGCAATTAAGAAAAAGAATGAATCTTTAAAGTACCTGCAAAATCAAAAGCCATGTTAGTTAATAAGTCAGCCAGTGTGTTGCCTTCCCTGTACACATGTCGAATTTTCACTTCATAAATCTCCTTCATTCTCCTTATTCTATCAACATATGATACAATACCCCAAGGAACCACCCAATCTCGCTCCACCACATTTTTAAGTAGCAATGAATCAGTTTCCACAATCAAAGGAAGCCACTGCCTATCAATGCTATACTTCAACCCCTCCAGAACTGCCCTAGCTTCAGCTATCACATTTGTGGACTCTCCAATTTTCTAACTTTGAGCATAAACTAAGTCCCCTAACCAGTTTCTAACACAAAATCCATAAGAACTATCACCAGGATTGTCTCTTGATGCCCCATCAGTATTACACTTAAACCATCTATCAGGAGGAAGCTTCCAATACACAACCTTGGTTATAATTCTAGGTTGATAGTTATCTAGCATTGCTACTATTTCAACCCATAGAAAAGGGACACTGTTAAGCCAAGGATATCTTATTTTTGTCAAGTAAAATAAACTATTATTCACTGCATGCACCACCCTTCTAAAGCTGACCCTTCCTCCATATCTTATAGTATTTCTTCTCTTTCATAATTCCCTAATAATCATAGCAGGAATTGCTTGCACAATATGTTTCAATTTTTCTCCACACTTTGCCCTCCAATAATATCTGATTACTTGATGAAGTTGAACCATATTCCCCTGCAAAAATACTTTCCATACCTCTCTTGCAAAACTGCTACCAAGAAATAGATGTTGCATAGCTTCTGAATGATGAGACTCACAGCAATAACATCTAAAGACAATAGGAATCCAAATTCTTCTAAAATTATCATCTGTAGGAATTATGTGTTTCCACAATCTCCATATCAAAAAGGAAACCTTGAAAGGTATTGCTTTAATCCACAAATGATCAAAATCCTCATTTTGCTCTCCTTTATTTCTCATGATGTTCCATGCACTATTTACGGTGAATTTTCCCTTAGTAGTAGGCATCCACCATGGTCTATCCCATGTTCCTTGTAGTTGCTCAACATGAATATCCTCCCTAACATGCTCCATAATCTCATTAGGAAATGATTGTTGTAGAAGATTATCATTCCACTTCCTATTTTTTATTAATTCTGCAACATCATTGAGATTCTTATTGATATGAAAATCATCTGGAACCACGTAATATAAGGCACCCAACTTTGTCCAGTTTCATGCCAAACATTTGTTGTTCCTACTTTTATTTCCCACCATATCTCATGCTCTATGTCGTCTCTAGCTACAAGCATCTTTTTCCACACCTGAGACCCTTCTTTCCACTGAACTAGATTAGGAGACTCCTTCTTACAATACTTATTCCACATATAATTATCCCACAGTGATTTTGTAGTCCTGAATCTCCTCCAAAGTTTTGCAAATAAAGCATTGGATACATCAAATAGAGGCTTAAATCCCAAACACCTTCATTAGTTGGAAGACATAAATCTTTCCATCCTATCCAATGTCTGCTTCTACCCTCATCTGTGTTACTCCAAAACAATCTGGCATATATCTTATGAAAGCTCATTCAACACACATTTAGGAGGTACTAGAACAGATAACAAGTGCACTCACATAGTTTGTAGGACACTTTTAATAAGAATTGATTTACCTCCACAAGACAACAATTTACCTTTCCAATAATGCAGTCTTCCTTTAACTTTCTTAATCAGTCTAGGATAGAATTCTTTTCTTTTCCTGGCATTAAAAATAGGGCATCCAAGCTAAGTTTAAGGAAAATTCCCCCTGGAGAAACCAGTGATGTCCCCAACTGTTTGAATGATCTCATTTCCCACCTTAGAATACAAATAGAAGGAACTCTTGTCTTTTTTTATAAGTTGACCAGAAATCTGCTCATAATCTTTCAAAACTTTTATAACTCTCCTAGAGAATCAGGATGTGATGATGCAAAGATAATAGTATCATCAACATATGCCAAATGGTTTAATGGATTGGACCATTTTGGCAATCCATATCCAATGTAATTCTGATCATCAAATAATGAGTTTAATGCTCTAGTCAACACCTCAGCTGCAAGTAGAAATAAAGTTGGGGACAAAGGATCCTCCTGCTTGACCCCTCTAGAGGATTTAAAGAAACCAGTGGCTTTCAACAAAATAGAATACCAATTGTTAAAGATCAATCGCCAAATGAGATTAATAAAGTGTTCTGCAAATCCCATCCTTCTTAATACATGTAAAAAATATTTCCATGAAACTCTGTCATAGGCCTTGACCATATCCAATTTAATGATCACATTAGTAGGTTTACCCTTAATTTTTATTGCAGCCACAATCTCCTGAGTAAGAAAAATGTTCTCAAAGATGATTCTACCTTTAACAAAACCAGATTGATTAGAGAAAATCAATGATGGTATCAATTTCTCCGTTCTACCATGAACCAACCTTGACATAATCTTATTGATAAACTAGAAATGTTGATAGGTCTCAAATCAGAGAAGGATTACAGAGGATGCTTCTCAGGGATATGCACACGATTAGTGTGAGTGATAGCTTTAGGAAGCTCTTTTCCATCAAAAAAAGAATGAACCACCTTATACACATCATTCCCAATAATCTCCCAACATGTTGATAAGACAAACCTGTAAACCCATCTTGCCCACTAGCACTATCCCCACTAAGGTCAAAAACAACCTTTTTAACTTCCTCAAGTGAAGGATAGAAATATAATTCCATATTCTGCTGATGAGAAACCATAACCATATCAAAATCTGTTACATCATTATCTTGAGAGAACTGTTTGTTAAAGAAGTTGATAGCTTCTTCAGATATTTGTTCCATAGAGTGCAGCCACTGACCCCTTCTATCATTAATACCTTTGATCATTAAGTTCATTCTCTTTCCATTCATACAATTATGAAAGAAAGCAGTATTTCTATCACCTCCAGCATACCAGGAGAAACCTGCCTTCTGTTTCTAATATTGTTCCTTAATATGAAGATATTGCTTCATTTCTGCTTGAGCCTTCTAAAGAACAATTCTATTCACAACACTAGGATCCTCTTCAAATAATGTTTCTTTTATCTTCACAACTTCTTCTCTTAATGCAAGTTGTTGGAAAATGTCCCAAAAAGTATCTCTACTCCATTGTGATAACACCCCCTTAAGCTTCTTTAATTTCAACTAAAAGTTCAAGTATGGGGATCCAGCACCACCTGAATTCCAATTTTGAGTAATCAGCTCCTTAAAAGAATCATGATTAATCCAAAAGTTAAGAAGCCTAAATAGTCTACTGAAAGGAACACTTCCATCTCTACAAGTTAATAATAAAGGAGTGTGATCTGACCCTGTTCTAGATAGATGTTCTAGCTCTATGTTTGCAAACAATTTTTGGAAATGCTGATTCATTACCACTTTATCAAGTCTCTTAAAAATGCAATCTGAAGCTTATCAACGATTCCACCAAGTAAATAGACTCCCTTTAAAACCCATATCAAATAATTCACATGAGTTTATACAAAAAGCAAGATCTTCACTCTCATTCAAAGAAACTGGCAGTCCACCCAAGTTTTCTTCCTCAGATAATATTACATTAAAATCACCTCCTACTATCCAGGAAAACTCCATAGAACTTACTAAATAATATAAATTATCCCACAACTCTAGTCTTTCACTTGCAACACACTTAGCATATACAAAAGTAGCAATAAAGTTTGTGCCATGTCCTGATGATGTAATTTCAGGGTTAACTGTTGATCAGTATTCATTAGGATTTCCATTTGATCTGTTACATCAATGAAAAGCCAAATCTTTCCATTAGCATTAGCAATCACCTCTTCTATCCCTGGTCTCTTCCTATACTTCTGAATATGTCTACAATTTTGAAATGGCTCCATTAAAGCAACTATAAAACATTTGTATTTTCTTTGTAACATGACTAGCCTTTGAAAAGATTTCTGAGTATTTACTAATTTGATGTTCCATATTAAAGCCTTCATCATCACTTATGCTTTATATCTGCACCTTTCCTTGTTGAAAACCTCTTGGATTGACCAACTTCTTGATTCTTACCCTTTTTTTCACTTTTTGAAAACTTCTTTGGAGATATATCTGCAACTCTGGGACCCTTTTGCACAATCTTATTATTATTTGTATTCTTCTTGTCATCCATATTTGCTGAACTATCTTCTTCCGCCTTCTCTATTTCTTCATTTGTCACTTTGTGTAACACTATATATTGTAACTTTGTAATTGGAGAAGTTTTCTTTTTGCTTGCTGACTTCACTTTGCTTTTCTCTGCAAATAATTTGTCACTTGAGTTTTTCTTTGTGCTGGAGGAATCCTCAAACTGAGGTCAAACTTTTGAAGCACCTCTGCAAGCTACCATCAGGTCAGTCTCATTAATCTTCATCTTTCCATCAGTCTGATCATGATGGTGTTTATCAGGTGGCTTTCCTTTGTCATCATTTATTTCCTCTTCTTGAATGTCTGTTACTCCTTGGATGATATTACCATTAGATAAAATAGAATCCCCCTCATTGCCCCCATAGTGAGTCCTAGTAGTATTAAAAGAGTCTACTGGTAAAGAATCTTGAGACTCTCATTCCTCAGTTCCTCAACTTCCTCAATTCTGTCCTTCCGCTTCCCTTGAGATGCTTCTTACATTGTCACATTGAGTTGATCAGCATCAGTCCCCTCTGCTGTAATTTGGACTTCCATCTACTCCTTACTAGTCACTTTCTTAGGATATTCCCCCTATTCTTTGGAACTTTGTTGATCACTTATGTTGATATTAGACTTGTTATTGTTAGTGTCCTCCCCCTTGTTACTCTTTGATGGAATGGCTAAACACTGACACCATTCATATTATCATTGTTTTTCTTTATACCCACTGTCTGATTTTCTTTATGCAATGATTTATCACCAGTTTCCTCTATTGGTGCACTGCCATCCCCTTTATTCTTTGATTGAACATTTGTATTATTGATTTTTCTTCTTTATTAGAACCATTATGCTGTACCTTATTAGGATTATCAGGCTTATTAGTCTAATCCTCATTGCTACCCTTTCCTCCCCTTGCAATGTCTCTGAATGTACTTCAATGACCACATTGATATCCTCATGCTCTTCCTCCTCTGTAAGGGCCTCAAATTGGTTTTTGGTTTGTCCAACATTATTATTATTGACCCCCTGCCTTGTTAGCCTCTTCAATCTTCTGATTCTTGTCTTTCTATCCTTTCAAAGTATCACTTGTCTGCCTAGTAATAGCCACCCTGTTATCCTTCTTGGGATTCCAAACACCTTGATTTCCAACCCATTTCCCACTTGAAATCATCCTGGTAGATGATTTTAAAGGATTTGATTGTCCTTTATTTTTTTTATCACCTTCCCTTTGTCCTTCTCTTTGTCTCTACCTGAAGCTGCTTTATTGGTACTTGTTTTCTCTTTATCTTGCACTTTTTGTTGTTGTTGCAGCACTTGAGAGAGGTCCATACAACTGGTATTCTTTTCCTCTAACTGACCTTCCTTGTCATCTTCTATATAAGTGAACTCTGGATGAATTATCCTATATTTGTCACGACCCAACCCCGTAGGCTGTGACTAGTGCCCGATCTGGGCACCCGAACCCATCTATCAAATATTATCTCAAATTCTATCAACTCATTCTAGTATATGGCGGAAGCCGACAAGACTTTATTTCAAATTTAGGTAATTTCCAGAAATTTCGGCAGAGTTTCCTTTGTTTTACGGACTATCCAATATACCCTGCACGCAGAAAATACCAACAAGAGCCACACAGGGCTAACCAAGCAATATATAAACATATGCGGACCGGCCGCCTCGGCGTATAGGATCGCCCAAACAACATATGCGGACCGGCCGCCTCGGCGTATGGGATCGCCCAAACGACATGTACATACATCCATACAGAAAGACCCTAACCCACAAACATGTCCACAGACCTCTAAACAGACCGACAGAATCATATGACGGGACAGGGCCCCGTCGTACCCATGAACGAATATATACAAATGCACTAATAAATATATATACCAAAAGTATAAGCTCCGGAAAGAGAGGAGCACTCCGAATAGCAGAAAGGGTGTCCTAAACAGGTGGATCACCAGGCTGTGCGTCTGTACCTGCGGGCATGAAACGCAGCCCCCGGAGAAGGGGGTCAGTACGAAATATGTACTGAGTATGCAAAGCAGAAGGTACAGAAATAAATCTGAATAATAATCGAATCAGATATATAGAAAATAATACATATCAAAATGTTTATTTCCAAAGTATAAATTATGCATAGGGCACTGGAAAATGTGGTCGCCCGCCTGTCGATGGCGCCACAACACAGCATAACACCAGAAAGTTTCAAATCTCTGAATCCCCGTCACACATCACAACACAGCATAACGCCAAACACAGCATAACGCCAAACATAAGTGGAACCCGGCCCTCGAGCGAGGAGCACGGTGAACCATAAACACAGCATAACACCGGAATGTATCAAAAAGCGCACGACAACAGAACCGGCCCGGGAACCGGCGAACGATATCATAGGGCACGAGCGGAGTAGTGAGGAATCATATGCATAAAATCATTATCATAAATCCAAAAGATAAGTAAAATAGTCATATTTGAAATCGGAACAATAATTACAACATTTTCTTCCCAAAGTTACCGAAATTACATAAAGGGCGTCGCGGGACCCACGGACGAGTATAGACCCGAACTGAGCCCGCCTATGAAAAACATACTCATTTTATATCATACAAACTCCTACGAAATTTCGAAGCAATCCGAGCTTTTCTGAGGAAGTTATGGGCGTTTGAACTTTTGGAATCGCTAAAGAACGAGCTTTGAAACCAAAAATCAACTTTCATGAAATCTTTACAAATTATAAACTCCGAGGATAAAAGGATCAATGTTATGGCATATGCGCCCAAGAATACCAAGGAAACAAATACGAATCATAGACAAGCTCGGATTTGCGAGAATAGAGTTTCCTAGAGGCTCGTATCATGGCCTACTTTAACTAAGGCATGCCAAAAGAAAGGTTACTTTACATACCTCGTACGCACTCCAAGCGAACCAATCTAAAGCTAATCCAAATCTACGCCTCGGGCTCCCCAAGGTCTACAAATACGCCAACGAATACCAAACATTAGCTAAGGGCACTTAAGCCATTCATTCCAACTATTCATTAAATTTTACAGAAAATTCGGCAGCATTTCCCCTATAAATAGGCCATCCCGAGAATTTAACTCGCTCAAAATCAACAACAACAACAACCAACCTAGCAACATCGATAATCAATTCGAAAGGCAAAATAACAATAGTAACTTTCTTTTACATCATTCAACAACTTTCCAACTATTCGTTTCAACGGCTTACATTCAAGCCACAATATAGCTCATACATTCAATTGTCAACCCGAATTCTTACCAACAACATTCAAGAACTTTCTAAACAGTTTACATAATTTTTCCAACAATCCAATAATTTAATCCAATGTGGCCGAAAACAGCCCCAAACCGAG
The DNA here is from genome assembly GCF_019175385.1 of Lycium barbarum. Classification (NCBI taxonomy): domain Eukaryota; kingdom Viridiplantae; phylum Streptophyta; class Magnoliopsida; order Solanales; family Solanaceae; genus Lycium; species Lycium barbarum. Next base: position 16,740,377 of record NC_083342.1, read on the forward strand.
AGCAGCCCCCTATGCCACACTTCTCAACTTCTATTCATGATTTGTGTCAACAATCCACAATGTAACGATATAATTCTCATAAATATACAAATTACGTCAAACGCACAATAAGCCTCAAATCAGTCCGCAACAATTCACCATATCATTTTGGGACATTAAACTCTCATTTCCAACATAAAAGTCATCACAACAACCATTAAAACGCTAAGCGACATTAGTGTTCTTTGGCATATAGCATGACTCATATTCATCTATCACTACACATATACATATATTGATGATTCTTAGCCATCCTACACACTACAACAATTTAACTCGCTGCAAGGAATTTATTCAACACCCAATCAAAATACCCATTTACACGGCTAACTTCAAACCCACCATATCTCACAAATTTCACCCATATTAACATACTGCAACAAGCATATAACACTCACAACTCATAAAACAAGAGAAATTCTTACCTTTCTTCTTCAATCCCACAAATAGTTAGGGTTTGTGATCTTGCCAAACGGATGATTTGATCGCCCCAACAACACTTCCACACTACTTAGGGACCTCAAAATAGTGGGTTTACACCAAAGAAATAATTTTGGGATGGCTTGAATTGGATTTGGTTTTTTTTTGTTCTTGGCCGTGTGGTTGAAGTTGTTCTTCAACTTCTTGCTCTTTTTTTTTTTTTTTTGATGGAATGGTAGAAAGATGACTACTTGGTCATCTTTTGTGCTTATATGAATATTGTCCAAGTGTCCATGGCCCACACATGGGGTGGACCAATTAAAATTGGCCACACAATGTGTGGGACCAATTCCCATTTACATGGCCACCAAGGATTTTTTTTTTTTTTTTGCACAACATTTTAATTCTAATTTTATGAATTGTAGTCCCAATTTTCCCTAAGTGTTCAATGCCATCAATTTCATACATGACTTATATCTCAAATTAAAATCAAATGGTCAAAAGTCCCGACTTCAAATCCCGGAATAATCTTGGCCTTAAATTATCATAGTTAATCCGGGTTGTTCCAATGTATAAAAATACGGGACGTAACATCCTCCCCCCCTTAAGAACATTCGTCCTCGAATGTTGGATTAATGCTACGGATCTTACTCAAATTCGGGGGAGTTTCTTTTATAGCCATCATATACGAATGATTCACAAATCAATATAGTCAAACATAGAAATTGGATTACCTGAAGGTACTGGAAATAGGTGAGGATACTTTTTCTTCATCTGCTCCTCAGCTTCCCAGGTCATTTCCTCTCGGTTATTATTCCGCCACAGCACTTTAACAGAAGCCATATCTTTGTTCCGCAACCTTTTTACCTGGCGATCCAATATGGCTATAGGCTGCTCCTCATAAGATAGCTCCTCGGTGACCTGAATATCATCTACAGGAAAGACTCTGGAAGGGTCACCAATACACTTACGAAGCATAGAAACATGAAATATCGGGTGTACCGCTCCCAAGTCAGCTGGCAAATCCAATTCGTAGGCCACCTTGCCTATTTTGCGAATAATCAGATAGGGCCCAATATATCTCGGACTGAGCTTTCCTTTCTTGCCAAATCGCATAACACCTTTCATCGGTGACACTTTCAGGAACACCCAATCGCCAATCTGAAACTCTAACGGTCGACGTCGCTTATCGGCATAAGATTTCTGTCGGCTCTGGGCTGCCAACAATCTTTCTCGAATAAGTTTCACCTTATCCACGGCCTGCTGGACCACATCTGGGCCAATCAACTCAGTCTCCCCAACATCAAACCAACCGATCGGTGATCTACACTTCCTGCCATACAAAGCCTCATATGGTGCCATCTGAATACTGGAGTGGTAGCTGTTATTATACGCAAACTCAACAAGCGGTAAATGGTCGTCCCAGCTACCCCTGAAATCAATAACACAGGCACGCAACATATCTTCCAATGTCTGAATAGTGCGCTCGGCCTGTCCGTCGGACTGGGGATGGAAGGCTGTACTCAGGCTCACCTGGGTCCCTAATCCCTCCTGAAACGATCTCCAGAACTTAGCTGTAAACTGGGCACCTCTATCGGAAATAACAGACACAGGAACTCCATGAAGTCGTACAATCTCCCTGACATAAAGCCTGGCATAATCCTCAGCTGAATAGGTGGTCCGAACCAGAAGAAAATGGGCTGATTTCGTCAGCCGATCAACAATAACCCAAATAGAATCATACCTCCGTGGAGTGCGAGGTAGACCTGTAATAAAATCCATATTAATGATCTCCCACTTCCACGTCGGTATCTCCATCTCCTGCAATAGCCCACCGGGCTTCTGGTGCTCAATCTTAACCTGTTGGCAATTTGGACACTGAGCAACGAACTTTGCTATATCTCTTTTCATACCGTCCCACCAATATAGGCATCTGATATCATGGTACATCTTCGTCGACCCTGGGTGAACAGAATATCGGGCGTAATGTGCCTCGCCCATAACCTGTCGCCGCAACCCTGCAACGTCAGGTACACACAATCTGCCTCTGTGAAATAACACTCCATTAGGTGAAATCTCAAACGGAGTCTTCTTCTGTGCCAGCGCTGCGTCTCTGTACTTTGCCAGAATAGGATCCTCATACTGATGCCGCTTAATATCTTCTGTAATAGAGGACTCAGCAATACCTCGAACAGAAACCCCAACATCTCCAGAATCAGCCAAGCGAACTCCAAGACTAGCCAACTGATGAATATCGCGAACCATTTCTTTACTCTCTGATGGCACGTCTGCTAGGCTGCCCATAGACTTGCGGCTGAGTGCATCCGCCACAACATTAGCTTTCCCAGGATGGTAGAGAATGTCAACATCATAATCTTTCAGCAACTCTAACCACCTCCGCTGCCGCAAGTTCAGCTCCTTTTGCCTAAAGATGTACTGAAGGCTCTTATGGTCTGTATAAATGTCAACGTGAACCCCATATAAATAATGTCTCCACATCTTCAAAGCATGAATGACCGCGGCCAGCTCCAAATCGTGAGTAGGATAATTCTTTTCATGTTTTCTGAGCTGCCGGGAAGCATAAGCTATCACCCTGCCGTGCTGCATCAACACACATCCCAAACCAATACCAGAGGCATCACAATAAATCACATACCCATCTGGACCCTCCGGAAGAGTCAGGACTGGAGCCGTAGTCAACTTCTCTTTCAGCAACTGGAAGCTACGCTCGCAAGCATCTGACCACTGAAACTTAGCTCCCTTCTGAGTCAGCCTTGTCAAAGGCGCTGAAATGGAAGCAAACTTCTCCACGAATCTCCGATAATAACCAGCCAATCCCAGAAAGCTACGCACCTCTGTCGGCGTCGTAGGTCTAGGCCAATTCTTTGCCTCGATCTTCTGGGTATCCACCTGGACGCCATCAGCCCCAATAATATGTCCCAGAAATGCCACTGAAGATAACCAGAATTCACACTTAGAAAATTTAGCATATAATTCCTGGTGCCGAAGTGTGCCAAGTACCGTCCTCAAATGGTCCGCATGCTCTGCCTCTGACCGAGAATAAACCAGAATATCATCGATAAATACGATCACAAACATATCCAAGAACAGTCTGAATACCCGATTCATCAGGTCCATCTTCGAGAAGTACCTCGCACCCTGCAGCTGATCAAACAAATCATCAATCCTGGGGAGGGGATATTTATTCTTGATGGTTACCTTATTCAACTGCCGATAATCAATGCACATCCGCAGCGAGCCGTCTTTCTTCCTCACAAATAATACCGGAGCTCCCCAGGGTGACGCACTGGGCCGAATGAAACCCTTCTCCAATAAATCTCTCAGCTGCTCTTTCAATTCTTTCAGTTCTGCAGGTGCCATTCTGTACGGAGGAATAGAGATAGGCTGAGTGTCTGGCAACAGATCAATAGCAAACTCTATCTCCCGTTCGGGAGGAAGACCCGGAAGCTCATCTGGGAATACATCTACAAATTCATTAACCACTGGGACTGACTGAAGAGTCGGTGCCTCTGCCTCTAAATCATGAACACGGACCAGATGATAAATATACCCCTTTCTGATCATTTTATCAGCCTTGAGGTATGAAATAAACTTACCCCTCGGCGATACTGTATTACCTGCCCACTCTATAACTGGCTCCCCTGGGAATTGGAATCGGACTATCTTCTTTTGACAATCAACATTAGCATAGCAAGAAGCTAGCCAATCCATACCCATAATCACGTCAAACTCGATCATATCTAACTCTACCAAATCCGCCTTAGTGCAGCGGCCACAGATAATCACGGAACAATCTCTATAAATCTGACTGGCTATAACAGAATCCCCTACTGGTGTAGCTACCTCAAAAGGCTCTATCGGTTCGGATTCTATCCCAATTTTATCATCAACGAGTGGAGATATAAATGATAATGTAGAACCAGGATCAATCAATGCATACACATCACGAGAGAAAACCAGTAATATACCTGTGACGACATTAGGCGAAGCCTCCTGGTCCTGTCTGCTGGCTAAGGCATAAATGCGGTTCGAAGGACCGCTAGAACCCGAAGCTCCGCCACGACCCCTGCCGCGGCCTGCTGGTGCTGGAGTACCTCGCCCCGCAGGGCGCATCGCCACCGAGGCTGAAGATGAACCACCGGCTGACCCGGTAGACTGAGCTGAACTGCCTGTACCACCTCTAGCCGGACAGTCTCTCATCTGATGGCCCTGACGGCCGCACACAAAGCATGCACCCGTAGCTCGGAAACACTCTCCCGGGTGCTGTCTCCCACAGTAGGAACACAAAGGTCTGGGTGGCCTCATCTGACTGCTGGAACCTCTGTCCAACTGTGAGCAGCAACATCCCGTAGTCTATGCGAAGCCAACTCAACAGACTCAGTCTCTGAAGCCCTGACCAAATCTAGTGAGCGCCGCATCCCCCGAATAAAGTCATGGGGGTCCTCGTCGGGCTTAGACCCGTAAAACTCTGGAGGGCTACAAAATAGAAACTCTCGAACCCTCAGGCTGTCACGCCTATCGTCATCATCATCATCTCTCCGCCCGCGTCTGCGAGCCTGTCCCGCTACCAGAGTGGTCAATAACTGCACAGCCTCTCTCAGTGTCCTGTCCTCCGCCCCTGGCTGAGGAGCTGGAGGCGCGGGAGCTGGAGCCCCTGGAGCTAATGGTGAAGCGGCTCCAGACTCCTCTGACGATGAAGACGTAGCAGAGTCGGCTGGCCGGGACGTAATATCATGCATCATCTGAGCAAGGGTCCGAGTATCCTTCTGAGCTCGGCTGGTCTCTCCTACTACGCCCTTTTTCTTCTGGGCGGCCGTCGCCTTTTTCGGAGGCATCACTGAAAGAAAAACAACAACAGATCAGAACAGAATCATCCTAATAGCACAACTCTATCGCACGATCTAAGATTCAAAGAAAGGAAACATCCTAAATGTCCTGTAGCTTCCTGTTTATAGATGTGGTGCACAACACACCGATAAACAAGACTCTACTAGACACGGTCTGTAGACATTCCGAGGACAAACCGCTCTGATACCACTTCTGTCACGACCCAACCCCGTAGGCTGTGACTAGTGCCCGATCTGGGCACCCGAACCCATCTATCAAATATTATCTCAAATTCTATCAACTCATTCTAGTATATGGCGGAAGCCGACAAGACTTTATTTCAAATTTAGGTAATTTCCAGAAATTTCGGCAGAGTTTCCTTTGTTTTACGGACTATCCAATATACCCTGCACGCAGAAAATACCAACAAGAGCCACACAGGGCTAACCAAGCAATATATAAACATATGCGGACCGGCCGCCTCGGCGTATAGGATCGCCCAAACAACATATGCGGACCGGCCGCCTCGGCGTATGGGATCGCCCAAACGACATGTACATACATCCATACAGAAAGACCCTAACCCACAAACATGTCCACAGACCTCTAAACAGACCGACAGAATCATATGACGGGACAGGGCCCCGTCGTACCCATGAACGAATATATACAAATGCACTAATAAATATATATACCAAAAGTATAAGCTCCGGAAAGAGAGGAGCACTCCGAATAGCAGAAAGGGTGTCCTAAACAGGTGGATCACCAGGCTGTGCGTCTGTACCTGCGGGCATGAAACGCAGCCCCCGGAGAAGGGGGTCAGTACGAAATATGTACTGAGTATGCAAAGCAGAAGGTACAGAAATAAATCTGAATAATAATCGAATCAGATATATAGAAAATAATACATATCAAAATGTTTATTTCCAAAGTATAAATTATGCATAGGGCACTGGAAAATGTGGTCGCCCGCCTGTCGATGGCGCCACAACACAGCATAACACCAGAAAGTTTCAAATCTCTGAATCCCCGTCACACATCACAACACAGCATAACGCCAAACACAGCATAACGCCAAACATAAGTGGAACCCGGCCCTCGAGCGAGGAGCACGGTGAACCATAAACACAGCATAACACCGGAATGTATCAAAAAGCGCACGACAACAGAACCGGCCCGGGAACCGGCGAACGATATCATAGGGCACGAGCGGAGTAGTGAGGAATCATATGCATAAAATCATTATCATAAATCCAAAAGATAAGTAAAATAGTCATATTTGAAATCGGAACAATAATTACAACATTTTCTTCCCAAAGTTACCGAAATTACATAAAGGGCGTCGCGGGACCCACGGACGAGTATAGACCCGAACTGAGCCCGCCTATGAAAAACATACTCATTTTATATCATACAAACTCCTACGAAATTTCGAAGCAATCCGAGCTTTTCTGAGGAAGTTATGGGCGTTTGAACTTTTGGAATCGCTAAAGAACGAGCTTTGAAACCAAAAATCAACTTTCATGAAATCTTTACAAATTATAAACTCCGAGGATAAAAGGATCAATGTTATGGCATATGCGCCCAAGAATACCAAGGAAACAAATACGAATCATAGACAAGCTCGGATTTGCGAGAATAGAGTTTCCTAGAGGCTCGTATCATGGCCTACTTTAACTAAGGCATGCCAAAAGAAAGGTTACTTTACATACCTCGTACGCACTCCAAGCGAACCAATCTAAAGCTAATCCAAATCTACGCCTCGGGCTCCCCAAGGTCTACAAATACGCCAACGAATACCAAACATTAGCTAAGGGCACTTAAGCCATTCATTCCAACTATTCATTAAATTTTACAGAAAATTCGGCAGCATTTCCCCTATAAATAGGCCATCCCGAGAATTTAACTCGCTCAAAATCAACAACAACAACAACCAACCTAGCAACATCGATAATCAATTCGAAAGGCAAAATAACAATAGTAACTTTCTTTTACATCATTCAACAACTTTCCAACTATTCGTTTCAACGGCTTACATTCAAGCCACAATATAGCTCATACATTCAATTGTCAACCCGAATTCTTACCAACAACATTCAAGAACTTTCTAAACAGTTTACATAATTTTTCCAACAATCCAATAATTTAATCCAATGTGGCCGAAAACAGCCCCAAACCGAGAGCAGCCCCCTATGCCACACTTCTCAACTTCTATTCATGATTTGTGTCAACAATCCACAATGTAACGATATAATTCTCATAAATATACAAATTACGTCAAACGCACAATAAGCCTCAAATCAGTCCGCAACAATTCACCATATCATTTTGGGACATTAAACTCTCATTTCCAACATAAAAGTCATCACAACAACCATTAAAACGCTAAGCGACATTAGTGTTCTTTGGCATATAGCATGACTCATATTCATCTATCACTACACATATACATATATTGATGATTCTTAGCCATCCTACACACTACAACAATTTAACTCGCTGCAAGGAATTTATTCAACACCCAATCAAAATACCCATTTACACGGCTAACTTCAAACCCACCATATCTCACAAATTTCACCCATATTAACATACTGCAACAAGCATATAACACTCACAACTCATAAAACAAGAGAAATTCTTACCTTTCTTCTTCAATCCCACAAATAGTTAGGGTTTGTGATCTTGCCAAACGGATGATTTGATCGCCCCAACAACACTTCCACACTACTTAGGGACCTCAAAATAGTGGGTTTACACCAAAGAAATAATTTTGGGATGGCTTGAATTGGATTTGGTTTTTTTTTGTTCTTGGCCGTGTGGTTGAAGTTGTTCTTCAACTTCTTGCTCTTTTTTTTTTTTTTTGATGGAATGGTAGAAAGATGACTACTTGGTCATCTTTTGTGCTTATATGAATATTGTCCAAGTGTCCATGGCCCACACATGGGGTGGACCAATTAAAATTGGCCACACAATGTGTGGGACCAATTCCCATTTACATGGCCACCAAGGATTTTTTTTTTTTTTTTGCACAACATTTTAATTCTAATTTTATGAATTGTAGTCCCAATTTTCCCTAAGTGTTCAATGCCATCAATTTCATACATGACTTATATCTCAAATTAAAATCAAATGGTCAAAAGTCCCGACTTCAAATCCCGGAATAATCTTGGCCTTAAATTATCATAGTTAATCCGGGTTGTTCCAATGTATAAAAATACGGGACGTAACAATATTCATCTACATTATGCCCTTGTAATACTCCTTGAAATATTTTAGTAGGTAGTCATAATGAATCTTCACATCTACTGATCTACTACTCATAGTTTGCTCATCCTCAATGTCCATTCTAACTTCAGTTGGCAGATCCGATCACAAATCAACTAAAATTTTAACCATAGCATAACTAGGTCTAGAGTTATTGATTGTAGCCAGATCTAAATGAATAGGTTTGCCCACTGCTGAAGCATGAGTAAATAAAGCTTCCTTCACAAAGTAAGTTGGCAATAAATTAGAAAAAGAAATCCATGCCATTGTTCTAGAGGTTTCCTCATCAACCTCAAACTTAGAATCATATATGAGTGGCCTCATCTGATAAGAATTTCTCAATCAGTCAAAAGTAAGCAGGTTTAGAGGTTAGATTGATAAAATCTTCATTCAAACTCAATCGGATAAGCACACTTCTCTTTCTAAGGAAACCCACTCTATATTCCCCCTTTATTCCACATTGTTTTGGAATTATTGTGCGCAATTGTTCAATATATGGCCACCCATTAGAAAATTTTCCTACAACTACAAGTTTTAATTCTTCCAAAGCCTCCATTCTTGCCACTTCATTCTCATTCCACTTCACATATTGTTTGCCTTGTAGCATCATAATCTGTTTTATGGGTATTGGCTCAATTGGGGGTGCTTGATCTTGCATGTTCATTGTTTCAGGTTTAAAGAGTGAAGCATTTTGGATTTTGTTAGAAACTGGTTCTAAAGGCTTTCCAGTGTGTTGCTGAATAGAAATCAATTGCTGATCAGCCATTACAGATGGCTGACCAACGACCGTCAAGGCCATGGATGGATGATCAAGATCTACGCATTAGGGTTCTGCATGAAAATCGATGTTTCTCGTCTTTTACTAACTTTGTTGCCTATGATTTTTCGGATTTAAAAAGCTAAAACGTTGTAAAACTTTTGGCACCTGTTGACGCATGTAAATAAATGATTTTTTTAATCAAAATGAGATAAGATAAATAAACTTTGCACGGCACAATTTCATTTTTTTGAGTTGATTGCCCTTCTCTTGGGGTGGGCTTTAATTTTTGCCCCTCAAGTTGGTGATTTTTAATATTCGTTCTTCGCCTAATACCTCGAAGTTCTGGGTTCGAACCCCAGCTTAGTAAAAAAAAAGAAGGAATTTTGCAAGACAGATGTTTGGATTCGCAAGGCAGAATTTTGCCTCTTAAGACAGAGTTTGCCTGCAAAACTCTACCTTAAAGCATAGTTTGCGGGAAAACTCTGCCCCATCAGGCATTATTTGCCTCCAAACTCTGCCTTAAAGTAGAGTTTTGCAGGCAAACTATGCCCAATGGAGCATAGTTTGTAGGCAACCTCTGCCTCGCAAATTTTTTTAAATTTTTTCCTAAGCAGGGGTTCGAACTCGAAACCCTGAGGTTCTAGGCGAATGGAAAAAGTTAAATACTTTCATTTTAATGGGAAAAAATTAAAGACCACCCCAAAATAAGGGCATTACTGCGAATTTCCCGCACAATTTACCACTTGCACAAACTTAAATGGGTCATTCGCACAAATGTCGTTATTTGGGGGTAGTCTATAATTTTTTCCCTCAAATTGCTGGTCTTTAATTTTTTCCCTTCGGTACTTTAAATGGCCGAAAATACTACTGAGATCTGGGTTTGAACCCCACCGGAGTGTAAAAAGAAAAATCTGCAAGGCAAAATTTCGTAGCAAATTAGGTCTATTTGGGCAAAAGTTAGGCCTTAAGGCCTAACTTCTGTAGAATCCCATCAGAGTTTTTTTTTTAGAAAAAAAAAAGGCAAAAAAAATTGTCTTGCGAAATTCGCAAGGCAAACTTTTGCCTTAAGGCAGAATTTCGCAAAGCCTTGCCTTGCTTTGCTATTTTTTTTGTTTTTGTTTTTACTGAGCCGGGTTCGAACACACAACCTCGGAATATTTCCGGTCACTTTTTAAGCGAAGGACAAAAATTAAAGACCAGCAATTTAAGGGATAAAAATTAAAGACCAGTGCATTTGAAGGGTAATCCGAGCAAAAAAAAAAAAACTTAAATTTCAAAGGGCCAAAGTTGATTAGTGTTTTCATATCGATATCGATTGATCTTCCTCAAGAATGTTCTTTTCTCTAGATTTGTCAGGGATATCTTATTTAAGAATTTTTAGAACAAATTGGGTAAGAAGTTAATTGCAATTTCACTACGCACCCAAGTGACATAAGGTTCAAATCTAACTAATGTTCCTTTTCTTGATTTCCCTTCTCATCCTTGCATGCTCAGGGGTCGACCCTTATTTCAAAAATTACTAAAAGATTATTAAAAAAATAGAAATAAGTGGGGATTGTTATAAAATAAAGACTATAAAATAAATACATCAGACACAAGTATATAGAGAGAGACTGATATATTATTCAACTTTGAACTAATATATAAATGAATTGAATTAACTTCCTATTGTAGAGGAAAAGAAGCTGCCACGTGGGTTTTCAGGAAGCTGCTGGCTTTTCAGAAGCTACTGACAAGTTGCCTGCTTGAGCTACTTGTAAGCTGCCTGCTTGATTGCAAGCCTGAGGAAGATGCTGCAAGGCTTTTCAAGAAGCTACTGGCAAGCTGCCTGTTTGATCTACTTGCAAGATATCAGCTTGAGCTACTTGCAACTGTCTGCTTTATTGTAAGCTTATCCAGTTGACTGTATATTTGAATTAACATCCACAATACGATGTATTTATAACACTCCCTCTTGGATGTTCATTAATAAATTTGTGCCTCATTAAAATCTTACTAGGAAAAACCTAGTGGGAAAAACCCTTGGTTAAGAGGAAAAGAGTACAACGCATAGTTTACTCCCCCTGATGTAGACCACAATTAAGATGTCTAAGTATTCCAATATTGTTTACCATCTTCTCAACAGTTAAAGTCGGCCAAGATTTAGTGAACAAATTTGCAGGATTATCACTTGAACAAATTTGTTGTACATCAATATCTCTATTCTTTTGGAGATCGTGTGTGGAAAATAACTTTGGTGAAATGTGTTTCGTTCTGTCTCCCTTTATGAATCCTCCCTTTAATTGGGTTATGCATGCAACATTGTCTTCATATAAGACTGTGGGTATTTTGTTGTCACACTTCAGGCCATATCTTCCTCTGATGAGATGTATCACTGATCTCTATCACACACATTCTCTACTTGCTTCATGAATAGATATTATCTCAGCATGATTTGAAGTAGCAACAATGGACTGCTTTGTAGATCGCCATGACATAGCAGTACCTCTGCATGTAAACAAATAGCCTGTTTGAGATCGACCTTTATGTGGATCAGATAATTAACCTGCATCTGGATAACCAACAAGACCTATACTACCTTTGTTAGCATAAAACAGACCTATATCAATAGTACCTTTTAGATATCGCAGTATATGCTTAATTCTGTTCCAATATCTCCGTATAGGAGAAGAGAGCTATATTTTGCTAGCAAATTAACAGAAAACGCTATATCAGGTCATTTAGCGTTATTAAGATACATAAGTACACCAATAGCACTAAGATATGGTACTTCAGGACCAAGTAGCTCTTCATTCTCTTCTTGAGGTCAAAATGGATCTTTACTCACTTCAAGTGAGCGAACAACCATAGGAGTACTTAATGGATGTGCATTGTCCATGTAAAATCGTTTTAAAACTTTTTCAGTATAGACAGATTGATGTATAAAGACTCTATCTGCTAAATGTTCAATTTGCAAACCAAGACAAAGTTTTGTCTTTCCAAGATCTTTCATATATCTCAAATTCTTCCTTTAAAAATTCAATTGCCGTTTGGAGCTCTTCTGGAGTTCTAATGAGATTTATGTCATCAACATAAACAACAAGTATAACAAACTCTGATTTTGTTTTCTTAATAAAAACGCGTGGACAAATGGCATCATTTATATAACCTTCATTTATCAAGTACTGACTAAGGCAATTGTACCACATGCGCCCTGATTGTTTTAAATCATATAATGATCTTTGTAATCTGATTGAATACATCTCCCGAGACTTTGAACTAAATGCTTTAGGAATTTTAAATCATTCAGGAATTTTCATATAAATTTCATTATCAAGTGAGACATAAAGATAAGCTGTAACCATATCCATTAGATATATTTCAAGATTTTCATGTACAGATAAACTGATGAGATATCGAAATGTTATGCTTTCTATAATGGGTAAATATGTTTCTTCATAATCGACATCAGGTCTTTGAGGGAATCCTTGTGCAACACGGCGTGCCTTGTATCTCAAAATTTCATTTCTCTCATTTCTTTTTCGCACAAAGATCCATTTGTGGCCGACATGTTTTACATCACCAAGCATTTGGACTACCGACCCAAAAACTTCTCGTTTAGCAAGTGAGTTCAATTCTGATTGAACTGCCTCTTACCATTTTTTCTAGTCACATCTTCGTCGATATTCTTCCATAGATTAAGGTTCCTGATCCTTATTATCTTTCATAATGTTCAATGCAACATTATATGCAAAAACATTATCCACCATAATTTTCGATCGATTCAAATCTATCTCATCATTAATAGAACTTAATGATAGTTCTTTATTAAGTCTCGGGTTCACTGATATCTTCAGGAATAATAGGATTATTCAGATCTTGAATCTCACCGTGAGATCCTTTTCTAGTGTCATTTTGATAATTTTTCATGCATCTTATTCTAGGATTTTTGTCTTCGGAACCCAATGGTCTTTCACACTTCATACGTGTATGGGATTTAGGAGCTATGGCACTATAAGACTATCATTTTGGGACATCAATTTGGATAGGCGCATTCTCTATAAGAATATGCGACTAAGTTATTCTTTTCAAGTAAATGCATCCGACATCTGATTTGCTATTTTTGCAAATGGATGATCTTCTGGACCTCTATTTCACAAATAGGGGAATGTGGATCAAAATGAAAGAGCGATGAAACTTTCCACGCAATTTCTCTTTTGATATCCATTTTCTCTCCCCCTAATTCTGGGAAAATTGTTTTATCAAACCGACAATCTGTAAATTGAGTAGTGAATAAATCTCCCGTCAAAGGTTCAAGGTAGCGAATAATAGAAGGTGATTCAAACCAAATATATATTCCTAACCTTCTTTGGGGGCCCATCTTAGTGCATTGTTGTGGTGCAACCGGCACATATACATCACAACCAAAGATTCGGAGATGAGCAATATTTGGTTCATGGCCAAATACTAATTGTGACGGAGAGTATATATTATAATGAGTCGGTATGAGACGAATAAGAGATGCTGCATGTAAGATAGTATGACCCCAGACGGTAGTGGGCAACTGTGTTTTGATAAGTAGTGGTATTGCTATTAATTGTAGGCGCTTAATAAATGACTTAGCAAGGCCATTTTGAGTATGAACATGAGCCACAGGATGTTCAGCTTTTACCCCAACTGATAAACAATAATCATCAAAAGCTTGGGATGTAAATTCTCCAGTCTTATCGAGGCGTATAGCCTTAATGGGATAATATGGGAACTGTGCCCTTAAGTGCATTATTTGTGACAATAATTTCGCAAACGCCAGGTAGCGAGATGATAAGAGGCACACATGAGATCATCTTGATGATGAGTCTATGAGGACCATAAAATATCTTAATAACCCACAAGGTGGGTAAATAGGTTCACATATATCCCCATGTATACATTCTAAAAAGGCAGGAGATTCAATACCAACTTTCATTGGTGATGGTCTTGTTATCAATTTGCCTTGACAACAAGCAACGCATGAAAATTCACCACTTTAAAAAAATCTTCAGGTTCTTAAGTGGATGCCCATTTCAATTTTCAATGATTCGCCTGATCATTATTTGTTATATCCCGTATTTTGTACATTCGGATATTTCAAGATAATCGCGATAAGTTAAGGGCAAGGCTATTTTTTTTTCCGATTTTATTTTAATACACAAGTTGGTTATTAGTGGTATGGAAATATTGAGAAAGGCTAGGGGTAAAAAGGGAAAAATTCAAAAAAAAAATATGGTCATGAAAGCCACAATGGCCGTGTGGCTTAAGTTGGTCCCACCCATGGCTTGGCCAATTAACTCAAGCCATGAGTGGGGGCATGTGTCCACCTTATATTTGTAGGAGTAAGTATATATATAGATAGAGATGACATAGCAAGACATAGTCATCTTCTTTCACAAATTCAAGAAACTTCAAGAAAAAAAATATAGAAGCATTCGGAAATGGCTAGCAAAATTGATGCCATAAAAATTGATAAAAAAAAAATAATTTTCTTCTAGTATTCCAACCAATTGGAAGGCCCTTATTAACGTGGAGTAGTTTTTGGAGCAAGCAAAGCATTCATTTGTGCATCTCATAAACCCTAGCCAAGTTGAGAAGTTAAAGGGTAAAGGTAAGGTTTAATCTCCTTTTCTATGTGTTAGGGATGATTTGTGAGTGTTGTAGTATGTAGAAATGGATGAAATTCATGAAACATGTGTGTATGGGTTGTGGCCGAATAAGGGCTGCTTTGGTAGGATGTGGTGAATTGATTTTATTTAATATTTTTGGTTGTTGTTGTTGTGGATTCCATGATGAAAATGAAGGCTTGATGGCTTGAAATGAAGTTGTAATCGTTGTGGGATTGTTGAAGAAGTTAATGTGACGTTAGCATGGTTTCTTATATTTGTAGGAATGATGTTGTTAATGTGTGGTTGTTGGTATAATTCATGAACTTGGAAGCGAGGAATGTGTTGTTGTTGTTCTTATTGAGTTTGGAAGATTGTAAGTTAGGTTGTTGTGGTTAATTTGAATGTAAATGAAATGCCGTCGAATTATGTAGAAAGGGTTGCTAACGTTAGAATGCATTTTGAATTAATTGTTGAAGTTGAAAATATGATTGTTGGTATTGTTGTTGGTGATTTGGCCGAGTTGAATTCTCGGGATTGGTTGAATTTATAGGGGAAATGCTGCCCAAATTTCTGTAGGTAGATTGCTAGCTTAGAACCGGATTCCTAAATACCTATAGCTAATGTTTGATATCTTTTGACGTTGTTGTAGATCTTGCGAAAGCCGAGACTTAAGTTCGGATTAGCTTAGGAAGCGGGCGAGGTATGTAAGGCTTACCCTTTCTTTCTTTTGGCATGTCCTAGAGCTAAGTAAGGTATGACACGCTTTTTGGGGTAACTCTACTCTTTGATTCCGAGTTTGTTTACGATTCTTATTCACTTCTTGACACGAGCATACTTGGTATAGTCGAGCCTATTGTATGATTGAATAACGAGCAAAGCATAAAGAGTCCCTACTCCAAAAAGGGTTCTATAAGGATTAATGTCCCTAACTTTCATAGGCGGTCTCGGATTGTTTTGAAACGTTCGTAGAGGTTTCTGTAATGAATAACGTCCATAACTTTCTTATGTTAACTCGGATTGACTCGAAACGTGTTTATGATCCTTCAAGTGTCGATTAGTGTACTTACCTATCGAGTCTTAAAAATTGATTTATATGCATATAGTTTCTCACTACTCTGCTCGTGCATGCTGTCATTACTTCCTTCACTGAGTCCCGGGCCAGGACACGTTCTCGTGCGTACTCCACTGCATTTTCACCGAGTCCCTCACTAGAGGGCCGGGACACGTTATATATATATATATGGCATATGATGACTCTATTCACTGAGTCCCTCACTAGAAGGCCGGGACACGTTATATGTATACATGATATATGATGTTGACATGCATGATTTTCATTTCAAAAGGCAAGTGTATTGATGTTTTTAACAGTCATACTTGTTTCTGGTAAATCTCCGTTTTAGTTATGATCCTCTTTACTGTATTTCATGCCTTATATGCTCAGTACATATTCCGTACTGACCCCCTTTCTTCGGGGGCTGCGTTTCATGCCCGCAGGTACAGATGCTCGTTGTGGTGACCCGTCAGCCTAGGATATCCACTCTGCTACTTTGAAGTGCTCCCTTATTCCGGAGCCTATATTTTTGGTACAGATCCTTCTGTTGTATATATATATATGTCTAATTAGGGTACGGTGGGGCCCTGTCCCGCCATATGA
The DNA here is from genome assembly GCF_019175385.1 of Lycium barbarum. NCBI lineage: Eukaryota > Viridiplantae > Streptophyta > Magnoliopsida > Solanales > Solanaceae > Lycium > Lycium barbarum. The sequence goes on from NC_083342.1 coordinate 16,756,986, forward strand.
CACTGCTGTTACTCTTAGAGGCCTGTAGACATGTATGTGGGTCATGGGTCATTATTGTCCAGTTATGTTAGTATGGTTTACGTTTGGCATTTCCCTACATTACGACAGCCTGACCGGCTTGTATGTGATAGTATACGCAACAATTTTGGACAACGTTTTGTCTTGCATTTATAAAAGCCCTTAATATGCTAAACGTAAGTATGATAAGTGCCCATCTAGTTGAGTCGTGACAGTACAGGTTGAACGATAGATAGTATGATAAGGGGTGCTCGGTAGCCAATACTGGGTACCTGTCATGGCCCTCTGGTTGGGTCGTGACATTATTGACTTAGGATGACCCATTCGGTCATGCCAAAGCACAAAAGTACTTGAATCATTAAACTTCTGGTTTATGATAGAGTGTGATTCAACTGTACTAATTTCTACATAATACAGGCCAGAAGACAAAGTTGGTAATTTCTCCAAAACATATTTCTGGCCGGAGACATTCTTGGTAATGTCAAGATATTCAACATTCATTTCATTTAATGTCTCAATATGATACCCATTTCGGCGACTATCTTTGGAACTGAACAAGTTTCTTGGGGATTTAGAAGAGAACAATGCACCTTCTATAACAAGTTTCGTCCCCTTAAGCAGAAATATAGTAGCTCTTCCAGAGCCTTTAATCAATTTTGAATTACAAGAAATTGTAGTAACATTCGCCTTTTTTTTTTCTAAGCAAAGCAAGCAAATTATTTCTCATCTTTGAATATGGCATGCGTTGTTCCACTATCAATCACACAAATATATTAGATCATTGATCCAAACAATATTTGAGAAACATCCATATTTTCTTCAAAATGAAAAAAAATACACAAAGTGAACATTGTTGTAAATATTATTACCAACACATGATTTACACTTTATTTACAAGATTCATAACCGTACAAACCAGATTACTAAAACAAAACATGACTTATCTCATAACCGTACAAACTAGATTACTAAAACAAAATATGACTTATCTTTAAGTATTAATGTCACGACCCGATTAGGAGCCATGACGGGTACCCGGAGCTGACTACCGAGCACCACTCATTAAGCTAATTATCATACCCAACATGAACATGCACAATCTCCAAGGCAACACATACATATATACATAAGCCCTCACTGCTGCAAAAATGATATACAAAAAAAAATTACAATGATGTGTCCATGAGACAACTACTATCCACGCATACGTATCTACGAGCCTCTACCAGAATACTGACACATAAGGACGGGATAGGACCCCGTCATTCCCGATTATGTACATAAAATAATATATCAAAAACTGCACCTCCAGAGTAGGGACGTGTTCCTCTGCAAGCTGATCTGCTCCTACGGATCTGGACCGTCCCCCTGTCTACCTGTGGGCATGAACACAGTGTCCAAAAATAAAAGGACGTCAGTACGAATAATGTACTGAGTATGTAAGGCATACATGGTGACATTATAAAGGAGTATCAAAAGCATAAGAAGAGAAGATAACTGTAACTGCTTGCCTCTTAAGGCGGAATCGTGCATGCTTACTTTTTACCTTTATAACATAGCATACACATATATAAGCCGCCTGAATTAATAACATCATTAGCTCGCGTCCAGGGTAATTATGTCACGCCGCCCACTAGTGGTGTCATGTCCGGCTACATAGGTACGGTGTAATCATAAGCCGCCAGCTTTAGCGGTGTCATGTCCGGCCATCTAAGCACGGTGTAATCATAAGTTGCAGAGCCATATTGACGGCGGAGATCGACGGCCCGTCGATGGCGTATCTCGTCGATCGGTTTCTACAGATCGGAATCCTCAGAACATAGCGACGGTGACGGCCCGTCGACATGGTCGACGGTCCGTCAATAATGCCTGGTGTCTGCAGACTTTCCTGAGTCTGCTCCACCTGTGCCAGTTCAATCCGTTCGACTTCTAATCCTGTAATATACCTGGAATGCCTGCTAGTACCTCCATACACGGGGTAAAATACTTAGCATCTCAATACTCGAGTACGAATCCCCATTTCAAGGCATACTCAACTAGGGAGCCGTAAGTTTTTCCTACAATGAAAACGAGAGGTGCAACAATTAACATAATTATACTAGATAGCACAAACAACATGAATTAAAACATTTAAGTTTCTACAGATTCATCTCTTATTACAAGATCTATTTCTGGGAGTGCAAAATAATCAGCTACTTTCAAATGCATGAAGTCATCATTATCTTCAGAAATAAAATTTGCTTTAGCATTCTTTTCTGCCTTTTTTAGGGAGGATTGATAAAGCTCAACCAAGTGCCTTGGCGTACGACAAGAACGTGCCCATTGCCCTTTACCACCACATCTGTGGCATTTATCTTCTAGGCTTCTCCTTTGCACTGCTTCACACTTTTCATCCTTCTTTTGAAGGGATTTATTTGGTGTAAGGGTATCATCATTATTATAGCTTTTCCCTCGACCACGATCATGGCCACTGCTAGGGCCACGACGAGGAATATGGGGTCATGACCTTTTCCACGCTTAGCTTGGTGAAAGTCACTTCTTAGAATGAACTAGAACCAGTAGGTCGGCTTTCATGATTTTTCATTAGTAGCCCATTATTTTGTTTGATTACAAGAAGATGTGAAATTAGTTCAGAATACTTTTTAAACCCCATCTCTCGATATTGCTGCTGCAGGAGCACATTCGAGGCATGGAAAGTGGTGAAAGTTTTCTCCAGCATATCATTATCAGTGATATTTTTATCATATAATTTCAGCTGAGATATAATTCTAAACATTGAGGAATTATACTCACAGATAGATTTAAATTCTTGTTGCCTCAAATGGATCCAATCAAAATGTGCTTGTTGAAGAATAACCATCTTCAGGTGGTCATATCAATCTTTTAAATCATTCCACAGCATAAGAGTGTCTTTAATAGTGAGATATTCCAATTTCAAACCCTCATTGATGGAGGAGGAATATCATTGCCTTGGCACGGTCTTGATTTGAAGCCTGGATTTTATTTTGGATGGTGTTTGCTAGACCCATCGCATCAAGATGAATTTCAGCATCAAGTACCTAAGACTGGTAACTTTTGCCCGATATATCCAGAGCAACAAATTCACGTTTAGAAAGATTTTTCATTAATTAAGAAAGGGAAAGACTATACCTTCGAAGCTTTTAAAGTATTTGCTCGAGATGGCAGAGTCTCGTGCTGATAATGTGTTATAAAATAAAGACTATAAAGTAAATACACCAGAGACTAGTATATAAAGATAGACTGATCGATTATTCAACTTTTAACTGATATATAAATGAACTGAATTAACTTCTTATTTATAGAGGAAAAGAAGCTGCTGCGAGGCTTTTCAGGAAGCTGCCTGCTTGAGCTACTTGCAAGCTACCTGCTTGATTGCAAGCTTGAGGAAGCAGCTGCAAGGCTTTTCACGAAGTTGCTGGCAAGCTGCCTGCTTGAGCTACTTGCAAGCTATCTGCTTGAGCTATTTGCAAGTTGTCTTCTTAATTGTAAGCTTATCCAGTTGACTATATATTTGAATGGACATCCACAATATGGTGTATTTATAACAGGGATGTTAGTTTCATAACCATTGAGCGTTTTCGCCCCCATGTGATTTCAAAGGGGTAAGAGCAGTATACATAGAGAAAAAATAAATGTATGCGTCAATTAACTACCATAGCTAATCCATGAAAGCATCAAAGGAAGGTCAAAACAAGATTCTAACGAAAACAACACAAAGGGACCTTTATTTATTTCATCAAAATTTCACAATTAAACAAAAGCTAAGATACTTAGCTAAGATTGATAAGCAAGAGAACAAAACATAACAAGCACAACTTAACAATCCAACAACTGGTTTTAGGAGAGAAAATAAGTTGAAACTCTAAGTGATTAGTGATGGGAAGCTGCTCGTAAACGTTTTCGCCAATGAAGATAAGTTCATATACCAACGCAGCAATGGCAGCACCGACGAAATTGCCAAGCCAATAGACCCAATGATGGGTCCATATCCCGCTAATCATTGCTTGACCAAAGGCAATAGCAGGGTTCATTGCTGCGCCAAAAAGGGCACCACCACACAAGATGTTGGCACCAACAATGAGACCAATTGCAATTGGGGAAATGATTCCCATGTTACCCTTCTTGGGATCAAATGAAGTTGCATAATATGTGTAAACAAGGAGGAAGGTCATCACTATCTCGAAAATAACTGCATTCCAAGGTAATTGTGGAGGGTATGGTGATACTTCCTGCACAATTTAATTTACAAATTTAATTAGTTAATATAGATATACGAAAACTATTGGTCAAATCTAGTTCCCCGAAAAACAGTGTATCACGTCATTCATAGTGAATCGTTTCATTATTTACGTGCGTTATGTTGATATGTATAACTAGAGTATAAACAACCTTTTATTGGTATCAAATACGGATTAATAATTTAAAGATTATGCGGGTTAAGGTTCTGAGTTATTTGGAAGCAAAAAGGTCTATATTTGTCCATATACTCTCCCAAACCATTCAATTTTGCCCTTCCTTGTACTTTGGTTCATTCATACCCAACTTATTGTTAGAAAAGGTGTCTTGTATTTTCTCGTCTTGCATTAACAGAGCTCAAGAGTGAAATGAGTACGGGACTTCCATGTGTCCCAGCTCTACATAAAAAGTATACAAATTACCCCTCAATTTTTTTATCAAATTTTAAATTACCCTAAGATTGGAGCTATGTTAGGGGTCGAGAGCAAAATCTAGACTTTTTCCTTACACTAGGGTATATTAGATCAAAAGTTTAACACAAGGAAAATTGCTTAATTTCAGAGAGTACAGGTCCACATATTTGATTTTTTTCCCTATTTTAAATTATGAATTCAAAAGTTAATACTTATATAATGTTTTTCAAAAAAATTCATCGATAACTTTAACCTATATATGTTTTGTTTAAACTAATTATTAACATTTTTTATTTATTTTCACAAAACCCTCAACTTTATGTTTGATTGCTGGATGCCGAAAGCCTTTCCTTGTATGCACTATATGTTCGAATCAAAATTATTAAGAGGTCATGCGGAAACTAAGAATTGCAAATCTTGAAGACGATAAATCAGACACAAATAAAAGTATACTAAAAGAAGCGTAATATACAACTATTATAGCTAAGTGCTTAGTGAGGGGAGTGGCATTACCAAACCATTAGTAGCAATCTTGAGGAGATAGCAAGCCACAACGGATCCAAGTAATTGAGCAATACAATACATGACACTTCTGAAAAAGGTAATGTGACCTCCGACAAATGCACCAAAGGTAACAGCGGGGCTTGCATGACCTCCGGATATGTTTGCTCCCACTGAAACTGCTGTAAGAAGAGCAAATGCATGGGATATCGATGCCGAAATTAGCCCATTGGCTGGATCTCCAGTCGTGATCATCTTGGCTACAAAACATACCAAAGTGTTAATCGTTACTAATACACAAAGAGTATAAACAACCTTTTATTTGATTACTAATTGATCACCTAAAAGTTAACTACACATATATATATTTATAACAAATAATAGAATTGCATTGATAGTGTAAACAATTAACTTACACTATCAGTATATAAGTCAATTATATACACAAAATGTACGTTATCAACATATATATAATTAACTTATTTTGCCTTTAATACCCAACTTGGTTAAACTTACAGAAAACTAAGGCACAGCCTTCAGCGGGAAAAACAAAAGTAATCACGCAAATAAATTCAGCTAAGGCAGCCTTAAGGGCATCATGCTTAGTAATTTCTCTAAAATTTCCAATGGCGATTTTTGAAATCGGCATTCTTTTTCTAGAATAAGAAAATGTTTATGAGTTAACTTCTTCTACTATTTATTTTTTGTAGCGCTTGTTGCATGCTTTGTTTCCAAATAGGCCTCTTTATATAAGGTACTAAGAGCATGGGTATACTCAAAATTAAATAAAAAACTCAGTCCCTATATGTTGAATAAAAAACTCAGCCGTGATAGCAATGATGAATAGTTATGGTGAATTTGTGCTACCCAATATATGCACTATATATTAATTGATCATTATGTATAAAAGATAAAATAGAAAAAAAGGGAACTAAGACTGAAAAGAAATGGTAGTGGAGAAAAGTTCTGAGAATTTGGAAGGGAATTTACCTAATCAACTTGTGATTCTTTTAAGATATGTATATTCGGATAAGGAAAGATGTAAGGGAGTGGCCTGATGCTTTACTTTGTAAGAGTATTTATTCCTTAGAATTGAGTATACAAAGCTTAAGTAACTATACAAACAACAACAATAACAACTTACCCAGTGTAATCTCACAAGTGGGGTCAGGGGAGGGTAGAGTGTACGCAGACCTTACCTCTACCTTGGCAGGTAGAGAGGTTGTTTCCGACAGACCCTCGGCTCAAATAACACATAAACAACATCAGAATAACAAGAAAACTAAAACAGAGCTTAAGTAACTATATATACGTAAAAATCTATGACACACACTAGTCTCTCGGCACGTGCGTTGCACGTGTATGCCGAGTTAAATAATACTATACAAATTTTTAAACAATAAATATATTATTAAAATAATAATTTAAGTTAAAAATTATGCATTAAAAATATTAATCAATGTGAATCGTCGTACAGTGACATATCTATCGTGGTCAAAATGATTGGATATCATTTGAAGCAACGAAGACGAACAAAAAGATTTAGTTCGATACATGTGATTTTCTTTATTTATTTTGATTTTAGTAGGCACAAATATGTAATGATCAAGCATCTCTAATTTTATATTTCTTTATAGGCGATATTACTGATGTACATTTTTTTCACTCTTGGTAATGTCATTCTCAATGATGAAATATATTTGGTGGTCGTTGTCTTCTTCGCACATTGGTCCTCCTGCTAGTCCTGCATTTATATTTTTCTCTTCAATTTCAATTGCACCAACTTTTTCAACATCGTCTCTGCAGTTAAACATCTTCCAAGTTGATCACCATTTTTTTTCAATCAATTTTGACAAGAAATGTGAAAGATTATCCTTACTCCACACCGGTCTGCGATAATTTTGGGTTCTTCTTTATGTACCAAAAGACGTACTACGTTATTTTGAACGTATAGTTTACTGAAACCATTATAATTCCTTACTTGATATATTTCGTAACAACTAAATGAAAAGATAACTAAATAACATCACAGTGCACAGGCCATTGCTACCCCTTTTTGCAACGTAGCAGTCCCCATGCTACACTCCTTTTGTAATGACTCCACTTTGAGTTTGAGTCAATCCTTCCATAGCAATAGGCCAATAGGCAACACGACCTTGTAATAGACGGGGCTCCCTGTACCACTTAAGTTTTGCTAATATAATAGATGACCTTTGGACCACAAAAAAAATATTTTGAAACTTCAAACAGTGTAACGTTACTACGTTATTTAAAATTATACACCACAAGTTTTAAATGAAATCTAGAAAATCATGCATAAATAAATTATTAACTCATCTACTGATATACGAAAATGTAGAAAAACAAATAAAAAAATATGAGTTTCACCCTTTACTCATCGCAAACATTTTCGATGCTACGATGAGCACGCGCTGCAATATTATTTACGAAGTTCACTTTTTTGTAGCATCTCTTGCAAGTAGTATATTATCATTTTTGGGAGTTGTAGCTTCTTTAAACATTGAATTTATCAATATATTACTAACATTTATAGCAAATACTACGGAATTCCCTTCGCAAACTTCACATAAAATGTAAATTAAGTATAATCTAAAAGAGAAGAATTTACTAATAAATATAAATGTTTTTGATATACTATCATTGTGTGTTGTATCTCTAACATCATAGAGCTATAACAGGTTTTGTTGATCAGTTTTTGTAGCATCTCACCATCTTTTTGTGCTAGTTCGCCCCATAAGTTCACACTTTAACGATCATCCTTAAATTTTACAATTAAGCATTATATTAATTAATTATATTAGGTACCTTCAATTCTATCATTTATCAAACGTTTATGATACTTAATGAACAAGTAAAATAATTTCAAGCTTACTCATATATAAGTTTTATTTATTTATTCATTTTATTAAGTATCACATTTTCAACCCCATCAGCCACTTTACCTTGCATTAATCTGTTACGGAAATATAAATTACGAACTAAATGCTTGTGCTGGTAGCGCTATTGTTTCTAACCATTAGGACCGTTTGGATGTGCTTATGGCTTTTAACTTATATATAAGCTAAAAGCCACAAGTTAGGAATTCTAACTTATACCTTTTGGCTTATTTTTATTGTTTTGCCTTAAAAATAAGTGCTTAATAACAATACTACAAAAGTGCTTAAAACTATTTTGACTTAAAAGCACCTAAAATAAGCCAATCCAAACAGGCTCTAGATATGTGATGGATAACTAGGGGTGGGCATAATTCGGGCCAACCCGAAATCCGAATATTTTGGATTTTTGGATGATGGATTGGATTGTGGATTTTATTTTTAAAATTTAAGGATTTCGGATTGATATGGATTTAGTACTATGGATATTTGGATATCCGAAAAATCGAAATTTTTACACCTTATATTCTACTCTACCCATATTAAATGTGCCCAATAGGCCAATGATACTAATAAATCCAATTTCAAAAGGTCTAATAGATTAATACCCTATGAGTTACAATCCTACCCATTATAGTAATAAGTTCAAATGCAGAATTTTCTACTAAATCAAATATAATATAGGGTTTTTCTTACATTTGGATACAATCTTATAATTATTTTATCTTGCATTGCCTAAAATGCTTTTCTGCATGGCAAGTGCCACTGTGCCAAGTGATCGAACTAGCTCAAGTTATCCAAGAAATTCTTTTCTTTCCCCTGTTCTTACTATTACAGAGCAATTAAGATCTAGATTTTCCTCCGTGGAACACACACTTTAAAATATTCTTGTGTTGAAGTAGAGGAAGATCTACTTTTGAATTTATGCTGAAAGTATCTTAACTGCATTGGTTTTTAGTTCTATGGTTTCATATTATGCTGAGACAAGTAACTTGATAACTGGAGCACATGAATTTCGTTACAAGTAGGCATCTTAAAGGCTCAAAAGTATCTAAACCGATTAATCTGAAACCGAACTTAAAAGATCCAATCCAATCCGAGCTTATTTGAATTGGATTTGATTGTAATTTCTTCAATCCGAAAATTGAAAATCCAAACCGAAATTTTTATATCCAATCTGATAGCCCGAACGCCCACTCCTCTGGATAACCGTCCTAACTTTAAGCAAATTTAGACCAATTCAATATACTGAAAATAATCGGGAAGTAAATTAATACTCCATCCGGTCCATATTTATATGGTAAGAAATCACTCACCCCTTGCAAAGTAAGAAGTATTTTTACTAAATTACCTTTAATTAAATAATACCAATTTAATATGATTTCGTGATTATGTAAAAATTCACTTGTCTAAATAAGGGTAACTATGAAAAGAAAAAAAAACTAATTAATACCTTTTGTTTATGTAAAAAATAATTTATTTTGGATTAAATATAAAAGCTAAAAACACCATATGATACCAGAGGAGTGTCTTGTTTGGAATGTCATTGTGTAATGGATTTGGATGTAATTAAGTGTAATGGGAGATGATAGAACTCAAGGGTTCACACTTTGCTAGTTCACAACCTGAGAGTTTACTAAAATAGTCTAAGGGACCAGGTCCTTAAACTGTTTTCACAGATAATGACAGGAAGTAAATAAGGCAAGTAATTTATGTGGAAAACTCCTTGCTCAAGGGATTCTAAAACCACAACCTACCCTAGTAGGATTTCCAGCTTCACTAAAACGAGCAACTTCAGATTACAACCTATTGCAACCTAGGAATTAAACTCTTAATCCCTAACCCTTACAATACACCCATTGTAAGCACCATTACAATAACTCTATTGCAAAGCTCCAAGTCTAGAATGACTCTAGTCAATGAATTAACTGATACTTAGCTAACTCTAGCCAAGAAAACAAAGTTACAAAGATTGAAATCTTTCCTACTATGATGCTTCTTGACAAGCAGTGTAGGAATACAAATTAAGAACATGAAACAAGACTCAACTATCCTAGGAACTTCAGATGTCTTCAGTGGCAGGAACTAGTCCCTCTGATTGTTGAGATCTTATTCTTGTGGCCACCTTGAGAAAGGTGGCCGCCACACTTGAGAGAAATATTGCCTTTTTGGATTTTCAAGTGTTAGGTCAAATAGTCCCAACATGTTGTATATATATGAGACCAAGTAGAAAGCATGTGAGAAATATGTGACCATGGATGGTGACTTTTCAAGAGCTTTTAGCTTTTAGCATACATACAGCTGTGCTGCTGCAGTTCTGCCTGAACAGTGTAGTAGCTTTACAGCTGTTAAGTACCGTGCAGTACTCTCATGGGATCAGATGGAGGACCTGGTCCTTGTCTCGTTTGTCAAATCATCAAAACTATGACATGCTATAACTCATCAATTTCTCCCTTTTTGATGATGACAAACTTGTAAATGATATTCCCCATGAGGACCAGGTTTTTTCTTCATAGTAAGCTCAGGTAGGATGGACGATGCAACTTTTTCATTTGTTCCTGTGAGACTAATTTCTCCCTGAGTACTAGACCCTCAATCTTTGTGTTGGAACTTTTCACAACTGTGCAATATTCAACCAGCTCGTATCCACGAACTCCCCCCTGAGGACATGTCCCTCAGTGTCATTGCACCCTATCAAGATTAGGTACCCTTACATAGTCAGCTTCAGCAATATGTTGTTGCATCTTTCATCAGTACTTGGAAAACTAGGTTCCCTTTGCTGATTTAGCCTTTAGACAACATGTGACATTTTCATTCTTACTCCTAACTACAAGGAGTTGGTTAAGCAATATTCAATATTTTAGGGCTTTCCCCTGAGATCATGATCCTTAGCATTATGTACCATATCCATCATAGACGGAACGAGGTCCTTTTTTGCATAAGATGGATTAAGAATGCAATGTTTTGCATTGGTAGGATTACACCTTCCACTTTCACTTCGTGTTGGAGAGTTTGAACCAGGTTGTGAGTGATGCACTATTTGTGTTGGTAGGATTACACGTTCCACTTTCACTTCATGCATTAACAAGCACAACTCATAACACACACTCTTCCCCCTTTTGACATCATCGAAAAGAGAAATACAAAGACACTGGTAAGTAGAAGTCTAGTGGCATTAACTCAGAGCCACTTGGGCAACACGCCATAACAAGATCAGGGCATAGAGAGTAGAGTAAACAATGCACAAAACAATAACCGCTTAAACATATCCAGCAGTAAGCAGCCATAAAAGCACAAAACATGATAATTTAAAGAGTCAAAACGATCAATATCATAACAAAAGATAGATAAAAGAGGGTTTGGAAAGGACAAGAAAGGGACAGGGCCGGGGTTGGAAAGGATTTATCGAGACAAAGCTTTGAGGGCTGTTCTTTGATGCTGGATCATTTGATCACGTAGCTCATCCAACTTGTTTCTCAGCTCCTCGTTCTCAGCTCTCAACTTTGCATTAGCAGTGGTCAATTCTGTGATGGGACCAGGTTCCTGAGCATTAGCAGCAGTTGTCTCTTCAAAACAACTACCTCAACTTGAAGCTTCTCAATTTCTGTAAGAGCACGCTCCTGCACCTCAACAAGACTTGAGATGGTTGAGTTGCTGCCAATACCTCCTTTCTTTTCCACACATTCACAGTCTTCCAAGGTTCTTATCGTGAACATCTGCTTTTTAGTCCCCATAGTGGCTTTTCCTGTCTTAACATAGAACTGGTCAAAAACTTTAGTCTGGAAGAAGCCATATGGAAGACTATGCTTTCCTTCTTTGGCATTAACCACCTTGATCATGTGTTCAATCATTATGGCTGGTAAACTAATGCATTGATAGTTTGCTAAAGCTTCAAGGAGGACCAGATCCTCGACAGAGGCAATGCATCGTCTTTTCGCCCTTAGAAGTAGTGTTTTGTTAACCAACTCAAACAAAAATTGGTACTCAGGCTAAAGCTTCTTCTTATAAAGCCTCTTCCCAGTCACAGATACACCCCTTTTGACTATCACCTCTTTGAAGGCTAGTGAAGCTTCCCCATAAACCGTTTTTAAACCATTAGTCGGAACACCAAGAATGGCACCCAACTTTGCTTCATCAATTTCAAACTATACCTCATTCACAGTCATGACCAATGCTGAGTCATCATTATAGATCAAATAAGCATAAATTTTAATAACTTCATCCTCTAAAACACTTGGAGCAGGGGAAACAAATAGATGCTCCCATTTTTTAAATTCAACTATCTCTAGAAGCTCCTTCATCCCTTTATTTTCAGCAATATCATTGTCAAAAACTCTTCCAAGTAGAACTTTCTGCATTTTTAGATTTTCCTGCCTTTGCAATTCCAAATCCTTAACGTTTTTCCTATTCTTAATAGAACCAGGTTCCTCTCCAGCACCTCTCTTTTGTTTCCTAGAGAATCTAGTCTCATTCTTCTCTTTTTCAACATCAATTTCTACCTCATTTTCCATAACTTTCTTCCCTTTGTCTTTCTTTTGATTTTTGGATTTTTTCCTCCTTCATTGAGATAATTCCACTTCTTTTTCATCAGACACATTCACTGTCTCTGCCTCATCGATCACACCACGCTTTACTACCCTTCTTCTCCTCCCTCTAATATTCTTGTCTCTGCCAGCCTTTTGAGTCGCCTCACGTTGAGCCTTGCTCCTTTTCCTAGTGGTGGGTGGCTTAGTAGTGATGTACTTTCTTGCACTTTTACCTTGGTGCTTTACACTATTCAAGGACCTTCTGAATAGAGTTTTCAAAGCAACGTTATCATCTGAATCAACAATATCTTCCTGAGATAGATTAGAGGGACCAAGTTCCTTCTCAAGAAAAGGATCACCTAATGGTACGAATATAATAGACAGGATATTCACAGTGTTTTCTATATCCAAATTTTTTGTTAACGGACCAGGTCCCTTATTAGTATCCCCTGTTTCTTGATCATGAACATTTTTCCTTTAATCATTGGACTACCATCTACAGTATTCACAGTATCACCAGAACTAGTACCAATATTTTCCCTTTTACTTTCTACATCCAGCCTCTTTTCAGATAAATTTTCAACAAGATCAGAATCTCCCACACTTTTATCGCTAACTAGAGGAATGAAGTTACCTGATTTTAGAGAGCTTTCCTCAGAATCTCCATTATTAACAAACTTTTCTTATTTCTTATCACCATCAACCTTGGTAGTCTCATGCATGACCGTAGGACTCGATTTCTCTGTGTCTCTGCTTTGATCTTTGATACCCATATTCTTAGTAGCCTCAGCTTGGCTTGATACTTCTACTCCCTCATCTTTCTCATCAAAATCCTTAGTATTTTGGAAGAATTTTGAGATAAATAGAGTTTGACCGCTTTCTTCCGAAACAGTCTTTTCATTTTGATCATGGTCATAGAGGAAGAGACGAATTTCCTTGGGTTTTGACTCTTTCGGATTCTGGAGGGACCAGTGACCACAGACTTTGGTGGAGAGACTGAGTTTTGATCTGTGGGATTAGGTTCTATTGGGGGTGTTCCATCGATTTTGAGTCTAGTGGAGTTAAATTTTCTAAAGATTGAGGAGAGAGGTTCATTTCTGGTATGACTGAAGGGATGAAATTTTCTTGAGACATGATTAATTGGGGAGTCAAGTGACACGAAGATGATAATGTTACACACAGAGATAGAAGATGAAATGAGTAATGAGAGAGAAGAAAGACAGTAATTTTGGAGAATATAGGGAACTGGTTCTGATAGGTTGACAAAAAAAAAAACTTTTCCTACACGCCTAGTTTGCTCAAAGAATATGAATCGTTTTGGGCTCCAATTTTTAAAAGTTTGGTAGGAGGAATTTAATAACATTGCACCTTTATGACAGTTTAAATAACATGTGTGCTAAAGAGACTGCTAACTTGAGTCACAGGAACCAGGTTCCTTGTCGATCTTTTAAGAAGTAGGCAAAGACTCTGGAAAATGCAATGTCACTAACACTTATGTTGTCCTGAAGATGCCATGTGTGTATACGTGTAATAGTATAGAGGTGAGTTAGATGCCACAAAACAAAAACTTTTAGCATTGTACTTTTTCTTTTTACATAACCAATAATTTAGGGAATTTTGAGGAGGAGCAGCTAAACGAGCTTGATCAAGCCCAATTCCAAGTGATTTCTTTCCAAAGTGTTCCCTGCTCAGTGCCTTGGTGAAGACATCTGTTATTGGTCCCTTGCTTTGCAAAACTCTATACATATTATGCCCTTTTCATCATTATCCCTTATAGGAAGATGTATATCATCAATGTGTTTAGTCCTTTTTTTTGTTGTTGTATTGGATACTAAGTGCACTTGTATTGCCACACAAAAAGAACAAACCGTCAATCAGCACACGAAATCTTCAGGTTGCTTAGAGAATGTGACAATCCAGATGTGCTCTTCCTAGCTACCAAGAATCCAATATATTCAGCTTTAGCATATCCACCCAGATCAAAATTATCTTTTGAGGAATAACAGAGAACTAGGTCCTACATTCCATCTTGATTGTAACCTTGAACTACCACTATGTTGCACTAAAAAAACATTCACACAGCTCTTTCTCCTATCATATCGATTACGGACGGAGGTATCTTTACCAAAAGGCCATGTCCAAAGATATGACATCTCAAGATCTGTCTTTGCCTGTTTTACCTTCTCCTAACATAGCTTATTCTTTGTAAGCTCAACAATGAGATTTGCTTTAGCCTTTTCAAGTTCTTTCTCAATCTCAAGATGAATCTCACAGATCTCATGTTTTAGTCTAGGAGAAATGTTAGTTAACTTCTTCATTTGATTGATTGCCAAGGCATTTTCTCTGGTCTCTTCCTTAACTTGTTTCTTTGAATTCACTGTGGATGCAGTCCCCACTGTTTCTAGCTTGCTTAACCACATCAGCCAAGCCATGATAGATACTAATCAAGAGATCTGCAAAAGATATGAACTTTTTTCTGAGAGTAGCATTCCAGATCCTTTTGAGTGTCAAAAAAATTTGCATTGTTTTTAGGAACCTGGTCTTCCTCTTTTACTTCTTCGCATTTTCCTTGATATCTCACTTTTTTCTCATGGATTATGAGGTCATTGACAACTTTTTCATTACCGTTATCAGCAACAGATCTTGCCCTGAGTATAAATGTAGATTCATGTTATGCAGGTTCATTATAACACCTATCATAGTTGTATCACCTTGGTCATCTTCAGACTTGCTGAAGAAGTCTTTTCTAGCTAGCAGCCATGGCTTGCTTCACCAAGCGGTAAGCATCATTTGTTCTGTTGGCTTTCTTGACAGGGACCTGGTTCCATACAGCTATATTTTCAGTGTGATTTTTGTAATGAATCTGTTTATGAGGAGGGCATTCCTTTGAGAGGTGTTTATGCTTTCCACACTTGTGGAAACAATTATTTTCGTTGCAGTTCCTGCTGAATATTCCTTTCTTTGGGACCCCACTGTTTCTTCGAGCCATATCTTAGAATATTTGAGTGAATTACTCCATGTTGAGGTCGTCATTTTTGAGTCATCTTCAGCATCTCAGAGAACTAGGTTCTCATCTTTCTTTGACTCTCCTCTCTCAAGATCTTGAATAGGATCGTTGTCCTTCATTTCTATAACCCCCTGCACTCTTGCCTTTCACCATTCATAATATTCTACATTGAATCTTGGTGGTCTTGTGCTAGATTCTCCCTTCTCTAGGTTGGGTGAACTGGCTATAAGAAGATCCTTTCTATGTATTACCCTTTTAGAAAGTCCTTACTCTAATACCAATTAATAGAACCCAAGGGTTTACACTTTGCTAGTTCACAACCTGAGAGTTTACTAAAACAGTCTAAGGGACCTGGTCCTTAAAATGTTTTCACAAATAATGACAGAAAGTAAATAAGGCAAGTAATTTACGTGGAAAACTCTTTGCTCAAGGGATTAAAAACCATGACCTACCCCGGTAGGATTTTCAACTTCACTAAAACGAGCAACTTAATCTTACAACCTATTGCAACCTAGGAATTAAACCCTTAATCCCTAACCCTCACAATACACCCATTGTAAGCACCTTTACAATAACTCTATTGCAAAGCTCCAAGTCTTGACTAACTCTTGCCAATGACTTGACTGATACTTAGCTAACTCTAGCCAATAAAACAAAGTAACAAAGATTGAAATCTATCCTACTATGATGCTTCTTGACAAGCAGTGTAGGAATACAGATTAAGAATATAAAACAAGACTCAACTATCCTAGGAACTCCAGATGTCTTCAGTGGCAGGAGCTGGTCCCTTTGATTGTTGAGATCTTGTTCTTGTGGGCACCTTGAGAAAGGTGGCCGCCACACTTGAGAGAAATATTGCCTTTTTTCAAGTGTTAGGTCAAATAATCCCAACATGTTGTATATTTATGAGACCGAGTAGAGAGCATGTGAGATACATGTGACCATGGATGGTGACTTTTCAAGAGCTTTTAGCTTTTAGCATACATACAGCTGTGCTGCTGCAGCTCTGCCTGAACAGTGCAACAGCTTTACAGCTGTTAAGTACCGTACAGTACTCCCATGAGATCTGATGGAGGACCTGGTCCTTGTCTCGTTTGTCAAATCATCAAAACTATGAAATGCTATAACTCATCAGGAGAAGAAAGTGAAGAGTCTTATTTGTTATAGCCCAGCCCTTGACATGTATTATTCGTTTTGGCCCAACCTGGCTTGTGAATTTGCCTCTTGGCATATGCCACATCAAGTCCAAATAAAAGTGCACGCACTATTTGAAATTTGATGTGTGATGTCCTGAGAATTTTGGCACATCTAATGCTTTTTAACTCTAAGTTTTACTTATTTTCGAGCAAGTTTGTGTTAGTTTGATGTGTTTTGTGTGTTGTGCACGGTATGGTATATACCGAATACCATACTGATACTGAAGTTTTTAATACCGCGGTTTTAGTATTATGGTATTTGGTATGAATTTAAATTTTCTTTGGTATTCGGTATGGTATTTGGTATTTATAAAATGGATACCGAAATACCGTATATCATACCGAAGTTTATACTACATATATACAATCCATATATATTATATTTACTACTGCTAAATATATAGATTAGTTTTCGTATAAAAAATTACATCACATCTCATTTAATGCCAATTTGTATCTAATAGAAAATTGTACCATCAAAGCTAACTTTTTATCCAATATTTTCATGGTTTTAGTCTTTCACATATGCTGAGGCCTAGAAGCAGCCTTAATTTGTCTCTGCTATTTTTCCAATACATTAAGACTTGAAATGGTGGAAATGGCCTATTCTCTCTGCTGCTGAATGAAATTTTTGGTGTAAAATTGTTTAGGACCGAAGATTATACTTAATTTTGGCTAATGTTGTTTAGACTTTGAAACTTTGACTACTCTATCGTGATTCAAATGTCCGTTGTGCAATTGATTAACGAAGAGAATTGCTTGTACTTTCTTTTAAATACGTCTATTTGTGTATGGTGTTAGTTTAATATAATTGAGAAATCTCGAAGTCATAATCCTTTATTACATGAGTATATACGTAAGTGGAAGTCAAATAAACTATGGTTACCGAATTACCGTACCGTGAAATACCGAAACCGAACTTAAAAATACCGAACCGTACCGAATTAATTTGGTATGGTAATGGTATCGTATTTTTAAAAACCGAATACCGAAGTTACCGAACCGAAGTTTCAAATACCGTACCATGCCCACCCCTAGTTAGAATACTCGGAAAGCAAAAAAATGAGGAAAATAAGCAACCTGTTCTGTTAACATGCTCGACGGTTCGTAGAGTTGCCTCGTCGATAAGTTCCTGCAAAGTGACAAATCATCAGATCGTCGACTTGCACCTTCAACATGATCGACGGTCCGTCAAAGTGCTTCGACGGTGGAGTTCCTGAGAGTGAAAAAGAATACTCAGATTGTCATTATGGTCGTCGAACATGTTGACGACCGTCGAAGTGCAAGGACGACCCGTCGAAGTGCAAGCCGAGTTGGAACAGGACTGGGATTGATTATTCCGAGTTTGACTTGTATAAATACCTGTTTAGGCTTTATTTTTAAGACACCTGGAGTTTTAGACTTGTAGTAATTAATTTTGAGTTGCTATTGCTTTTGAAGATTTCCAGACAATTACATTCATTACTTTCAAGTTTTATTCGTAAGTTCAATACAAAATTCAATTATGAAATCTTCAATCTTTTATTGTTTTCTTGTTGCCATAGGTAACTAAACACCTTTACTAAGGTTGTGAACCCAAGGATGGGTGTGTTGTGATTGGGGATCGTGAAAGATATATGCATAATGGATTGTTAGGGTTAATTTGTTCTTCGTTTTCATCATATTCTTAGTGGTTGCAAATATTAGCTAACGCCATAAACTTTAGTTGATTTGGGAAAATAGCTAGGGTTAGGTAAGAACAAATAATAAGAACTCATGGCTTTAAACCTCATTTAATAAATTCACTTAGGAATAAGAGGAATTTACTTGGCATAATTAACCGCTCTTCATGCATACTTTCATATCTTTGGAAAAAGCATAGAAAGAAATAATCTTTTCTTATTGGGAAATAGTTCAGATTCACACAAAGGTTAAGTGCATCCATACAAACAGTCCATTAGAAGTATATCAAGATCGATACCCATGATCATACACTTTATCTGACGGGGACACAACCTTGGTTCTTTTTACCCATAGATTTACAAATTTAAATTTCTAGTCACTTTAAATTAGTCCACAAACCAAAACAACTATAAAACCCTTTTCTGGAATACATCAGGACCGCAAGATTAGTATAATACTTGTTTAGTAAACTTTTCACACCAACCTCGTTGGTTACTATATTTGGCAACGTGCGCATTATACCACTAATAGGTGTAATTTAAGCGTATCTAATTTTGGCGCTGTTGCCGGGGAATACGGTTTTGAAATTACTAAATAGTGTGTACTCTTCTTAAAGTCTTTGTCATATTCCAACACACCTTGTTTGCTACCTTGTAAACCAGGTGATCATGGACAACAACGAACTTTCAAGCGAGAATGTTTTTGCTGATGAACCAGAAGCAGATAAAGACTTTGCATCGGCAATCATTCATCTGAGGGTGACTACTGCTACTATCAAGTTTGATAATTCCCTCTATCATATGCTTAAACAAGAGGGATACTTTCGGAATGCAGTCGATGATGACCCTCACCAACATATAACAAACTTTCTAGATGTGTGCTCTCAGCATATCTAGCGGGATGTGACTCAAGAAGGGGTTTGGCTGAAACTCTTTAAATATTCGTTAGCGGAGAAGTGAGAAAATGGTTCATAAAGCTGCCCTGAAACTCTATTGCTACATGGGATGAGATGGTCAAAGTGTTTCTCAGGAAGTGGTATCCCCCGAGTAAAAGAGCTGAAATTCGTGATCAGATTTACGAGTTCAAACAACTTAATAGGGAACAACTTTTTGAAGCTTGGGAGTGGTACAAAGAATATTTGGATAGGAGTCCAAACCATGGTTTTCCAAAACAGATTTTGAAGGAGAAGTTTTATAGAGGTTTGGATCCTATGACCCAAGCAATAGCCAATAATGTTGCCAGCGGGTGTTTCATGAATAAGTCCTATGCTACTATTACTGATATACTTAATCGATTGACTACATACAGCAAAGTATGACATTCAAGTAATTCTGATGGGCTATCACTTGGAACCCCGTTGATTCAAAACATTGTGAAGGATAGCCAGGAAACGTAGCAGACATTGGCACAATTGGCCACTAGTCTCTCTTTACTGACAAAGAGGCTTGATAAGAGGGAATCGAAGAAGGTGAACGTTTGTGAAGATATCTCTGGCATGCCACCTGGAATGCACCAAGTCCTAGAGGGTCCATATCAAGAGGGCCCCCCTCCACCAATTGAGAATGTTCAGTATGCAGATTACATAGCGAAAGGGGATATTCCTGGGCCAATTCAGAGATACTGGAGACCCCAACAAGGGCAGGGGTCATATAATCAAGGGAACTACAACAGCAACCAAGGGAACTAAAAAAACAACTATGGTGGACCGAACCAAGGGATATACAACAACAACAACGGTAATTTTGGGAACAGAAGTTCCAACCCTTACATTCCACCAAAAGGGCAGTCTAATGATCAAGGTAGTTCGAGGTTGGAGTCAATGCTTGAGAAAGTATTGGCAAGTCAAACAAACACTGAAAAGACATTATCTGGGCTATCAGAGACGGTGGTATCTCATTCAACAACTATTCAGAATCTTAAACAGCAGATGCGTGATCTGTTTAGAGAACAGCATCCTGTTAGAAAAGGAGGACTCCCTAGTGATACTATTCCAAACCCGAAGAATAGTGGGGGCGTGGAACGTACTTTTGATATTAGCACGAAGAGTGGTAAAATAATTCAAGGTGCTGACAAGAAGGTGGTTGATCTAGATCCGATTATTGAGGAAGAAGAGGTGCATTCTGATGTGCCTATTATTGATGAGGAAGTCCGTGGTGAAGAAAAAGTTGCTGACATTCCAGAAGTTGTTGCTGATACAGGGAAACACACGATAAAAGGGGCTCTTTGCCCTTTGACACAGATATACAAAGCAAAGCCTCTCTTTCCTTAAATGTTGGCAAAGAAGAATAATGATGCTAAGTGTCAGAAGTTCTATGATCAGTTGAAGCAATTAACAGTGAATTTTCCATTCTTGGATGCTGTCAAAGAGATGCCCAGATTTGCTAAGTTTGTGAAAGAACTGCTTACGAAGAAAAGGTTTGTTCAACATGAGATAGTGAATTTAACTCATCGTGTGAGTTCTATTATTGCTTCCACCACAGTTCAAAAGAAGGGAGATCCAGGGGCGTTTACCATTCCGTGTAATATTGGGCTTCATGCATTCACCCGTGCTCTGTGTGATAATGGGGCGAGTATCAACTTGATGCCCCTTGCTATTTTCAAACAATCCGGATTAGGGACCCCTAGACCGACTTCTATGCTATTACAGATAGCAGACAAATCTATCAAGAAGCCAGTTGGGGTTATAGATGATGTGTTGGTGAAAGTGGGTAAGTTCATATTGCCTGATGATTTTGTGATTCTGGATTGTGCGGTGGATAGAGATATTCCCATCATCTTGGGAAGACTATTCCTTGCTACAGGAAGAGCGCTTATGGACTCTGAAACGAATGAAATTAAGTTCCGAGTGAATGATGAAGAATTGACTTTCCAAGCAAGCAAGGGGATGAAGTTGCCAAGCGCTTATGAGAGAATCTCGGTTATTGATTCGTTTGATGGGATTGATGATGCTGTCAAATATAAAATGGAAGAAGAAAGTCTGAGAGAAGCTCTCGCTGCGGTTCTAATGAACTTTGATGCTTGTGAGATGGAGGGCTACGTGGAAACTATAAACGCGCTTGAGGGCCTAGGTTCTTACACTTGCCACCCAAGAAAGCTTAATCTTGTCTTGCAAATAGAACTACTCCACCAGCTAAGCCTTCTATTGTTGAGCCACCAAAGCTTGAGCTTAAGCATCTCCCAGCACACTTTAGGTATGAGTTCCTTGGTTCGAACAAGACATTGCCAGTGATCATTTCAGCATTATTGACTGAGGAATAGATTGAGCGTTTAGTGGAGATTTTGCACGAGTACATACGTGCTATTGGTTGGACCATAGCAGTCATTTGGGGTATTCCTTCTGGTATTTGTGAGCATAAAATTTAGCTAGAGGAGGGCAGCAAGCCGAGTGTTGAGCATCAGCGGAGATTAAACCAGAACATGCAAGAGGTCGTGAAAAAGGAGATCATAAAGTGGTTAGATGCGGGGGTAGTGTATCCGATTGCAGATAGCAAGTGGGTAAGCCTTGTTCAATGTGTACCAAAGAAATGAGGTATCATTGTGGTGCCTAATGCAAAGAATGAGCTGATTCCCACTCGTATAGTTACTGGATGGAGTGCTTGCATGGACTATAGGAAGCTGAATACTGCCACTTGTAAAGACCATTTTCCCATGCCTTTCATTGATCAGATGCTGGATAGGTTGGCTGGGAGGTCTTACTATTGCTTCCTAGATGGATACTCGGGCTATAATCAGATCAATATTGCCTTAGAAGATCAAGAGAAGACGACTTTTACTTGTTCCTATGGGAGGTTTGCGTTCAGCCGAATGCCCTTTGGGCTGTGCAATGCCCCAGACACTTTTCAGAGGTGCATGGTGTCGATCTTTTCTGACATGGTAGAGGATTTCTTGGAGGTATTTATGGATGATTTCTCGAATTTTGGTGATTCATTTGATGATTGTCTTAACCATCTGGGTCAAGTGCTGAAAAGATGTGAGGAGACAAATCTCGTGCTAAATTGAGAGAAGTGCCACTTTATGGTGAAGGAAGGAATCGTCCTCGGTCACAAAATCTCTGAAAAAATGGATTTGAGGTCGATCAAGTGAATATAGATGTGATTGCAAAACTTCCTCCACTCATATCAATCAAAGGTGTTCGAAGTTTCTTAGGACATGCTGGATTCTACAGGCGCTTCATCAAGGATTTCTCTAAGACTGCTAACCCGATGTGCAAGCTTCTTGAAAAAGAGGCTAAGTTTATGTTTGATGACAAGTGCCGAAAGGCGTTTGATGAATTAAAGGAGCGCCTCACTACTGCTCCTGTGATTATTACTCCGGATTCGTCCTTGCCCTTTAAGTTGATGTGTGATGCTAGTGGTTTCGTGATAGGTGCGATGCTTGGCCAGAGGCACAATAAAATTATGCACCCGATCTACTATGCTAGTAGGACACTTAATGCGGCGCAGATGAACTACACGGTGACTGAGCAAGAGCTGCTTGCGATAGTATATGCTTTTGAGAAGTTTCAGTCCTATTTGCTGGGGTCCAAGGTTGTGGTGTACACTGACCATGTTGCGTTGAAGTATTTGATGGCAAATAAGGAAGCTAAGCCACGACTGATTCGTTGGGTCCTTTTGTTACAAGAGTTTGATTTCGAGGTAAAAGATCGAAAGGGATCCGAAAATCAGGTCGCAGATTATCTCCCTAGGCTTGAGGAAACTGGGGTGCCAGTAGAAGAACTTGATATTGAAGATGCGTTTCCGGATGAACAAGTGTAGGCATTGTCTATGCATGTGGCACCTTGGTTTTCCGATTTTGTTAACTACTTGGTGACTAGTATCATTCCCGACGAAATCAAATCGTATCAGAAAAAGAAATTTTTGTGGGATGTTCATCAGTACTATTGGGATGAACCGTACTTATTCAGAATTTGCGCTGATAACATTATTCGGCGTTGTGTTCCAGAGAGTGAGGTATTGGATATTTTAAAAGCTTGCCACGACTCTCCAGCTGGGGGACATCATAGTGGTACTAGGACGGCAGCAAAGATTCACGAATGTGGTTATTATTGGCCCACTCTCTTTCATGATGCTAACTTGATGGTGTGTTCTTGTTGTCAGTGCCAATGGCAGGGGAATATTGGTAGGAGGCAAGAGATGCCTATGAACTTTGTAATGGAAGTTAAGGTGTTCGATGTTTGGGGAATTGACTTTATGGGTCATTTTGTAAGCTCTTGTGGAATGAAATACATCTTGGAGGCTGTTGACTATGTCTCTAAATGGGTAGAAGCGGTGGCTTTACCTAATAATGAAGCCAAGAGTGTCATGGGATTCTTGAAAAAAAAACATTTTTACTCGTTTTGGTACCCCAAGGGCGATAATCAGTGATGGTGATTCTTACTTTTGCAATAAAGCCTTTGCGGGATTGATGGAGAAGTATGAAGTCAAGCATATGGTTGCAACCCCGTATCATCCTCAGACAAGTGGACAAGTGTAACATCCCGTAAATCCGAGTTAGGTGTGAATGTGTAAAAATCTAGTGTTAAGATGATAGTATATCTATATGAATCCATTCTTGATGAATTCGGGTGGAAAATGGTCGTTTTGAAGTCAAACCAACAATTGGAGTTCTTAAGGGCTCTTAACTTCGCCTAAGTTTTGATAGGTCTGTCTTCTGGGCGATTTTTATGAACATTTGTTGCGAATTTGGAAAAAACTTCCTTGATGAAAGTTGTGGATCTTTGAAATAGCTTTCCAACGGTAGGTCACCCAGCCCGAGAAAAGCTATGTACAAAAAGTTATGTCCGTTTTACTGAAGGGAACAAAAGTTGGAGAATTCGCCCAAAGTACGCCCAGAAAGTACGGGTCGTACTTTAAAGTACGGGCCGTACTTTAAAGTACGGGACGTCCTTTGGACGTACTTATTTCGTTATTCACTGGTATTGGCAGCCTAAGTACGGGCTACAAGTACGGGACGTACTTCAAAGTACGGGACATACTTGTAGGCCGTATTTTCTCCGTTTCTGGCAGAAAATTGGGTTTAAAATGGGTATGGTCTTATTTTGTTCCCATTTTTTTTCATCCTTCCAAACCTTAAGGATGAAAATCATATCTCCAAGTCTTCAAATCAAGGGTAAGAACACCCTTAACATTACTAAGATATTCTAACATCAAACCCATGATTCTTGTGATCAAAACCTAGGGTTTGCAGCATAATTCTTCCTAAAGTGATTCAAGCTAGGGTTTGGGTGTTCTTCATTAGGAAAGTGAATTGTTAAATTTTGTTTAACATATTTAGGTATGTCTCCCTTTTAAAAACCTTATTTTGGATGTATGTCTCTTTTGAAAATTATTTTCTTGACTATAAGGATGATTTGTATGTCTCTTTAAAAAAATAAAATCCTTTTTTAATATAAAGGTAATTCATATGTCTCTTTTACAAACTCTCTTAAAACATTGATTCTTTATAAAAGCATGTTTTGAATGATATGATGAATTGGTTTTACATTCTTGAAATCTATTACATGATTTGATTAATGGTTAATGTGCGTGAGGGGACGAGCTCACATTGAACCTAGATTGTAACAAACTCTATATATGTTTAAGGTATTATGAATGTTTTCCTCTATGAGAGATGCTTAGTGATGATGGTTAATTGTTGGTATTGATGATTTTACAAAGGAACTATGACAAAGTAATCTTGTTTAAAGAAGTGGAAACGTTTTCATGATTATCTATGAAATTATGAATTTTTGTAATGGCATAATGAGCTTTAATGCTATTTGATGGTGTGACTACCTTGAGACAAATTATGAATCGGCTTCTATGCTATGAACCTTGTTGTTATGTTTAGCCTAGCTACTCCGGAGGAAGGGTAGCCACTATGGATCCTAGTGTGGTAATTGCCTAGCCATTCGGGAGGAAGAGTGGCCACTACCGGGTTCGCTACCCGGGGTATGCTTCATGCCTAGCTATTCGGGAGGATGGACAGCCACCGCTGGGTTCGCTACCCGGGGTGTGATTTATTCCTAGCTATTCGGGAGAAAGGATAGCCACCGCGTACTACATAGTCCGGTGTGATTTATGCCTAGCTATTCAGGAGGAAGGATAGCCACCGAGAATTATATGTTCCAGTGTGGTGCGCTATGCGCGATATGATTGATTCTTGGGCCTGTATTCCCATGTGTGATATTCTTATTCTCTCATGGAACTGTTGTTGACAATCATGGTCAATTTGAAAGGCATAATTGAAAGTTATAAATTGACAAAAGGCTTTGTAATCGGTTTTGATAATTCTTATCGCGATACATATGCTGAATACCTGTTTTATATTGATTAATGGCTTTGTAAACTGTTTAACAAACGATATTAAGAATCACAAAGTGGAATGACTGTTTTTATACTATCCTTTCAGAACTGATTTCTCTATGTATTATTATATTTTATTTTTATAATACTTGTTATCCTGAGGCACTCACTGAGTAAGAAAGCAGGTTCGTGATACTCTCGACGCTTAGGAGAACTTGCTACTGTTGTTGATTTGGTGAGCCCACATTCTTGTTCGTGGGACAATTCCTGTTTCATTTATTATTCTAGATTTTTGGGCTGCGTCCCGAAGTTAGATGATTGTTTTATCTCTTAGAAGCTACATAGATAGTTGTCAGAATTGTGGGTAGATTGTCAAAGTCTCGTACGACTTAATGGGTGTTTGCCACGTTTATGACTATTTACTTATAAAGACTTCCGTTGATTTAATTCATATATTCATGATTTGTTACATTTAATTTATAAACTGTTGGAGGCGAATGTTAAACCTGGCGGGTTCAAGTATTATTATTGTGTTGTTTAGGTTCTTCCGATGTTGTTCATGACGTAGGATGCCGGTTATGTCTAGGGTGGGTTTTGGGGCGTGACAACAAGTTGAAGTCTCTAATCGGGAGATAAAGAGTATTTTAGCAAAGACGGTGAATGCAAACAGAACTGTTTAGGCACGCAAGCTCGATGATGCTCTATGGGCTTATCGGATTGCCTTCAAGACTCTGATTGGGACTTCGCCTTTCAAGTTAGTTTTTGGCAAAGCATGTCACCTGCCAGTTGAACTCGAACATAAAGCAATATGGGCCTTGAAGAAATTGAATATGAATTGTGAAGAAGCGACCAAGCTCAGGTTGTTTCAACTCAACGAGATGGATGAGTTCCGCAATCATGCCTATGAAAGTGCAGTGTTATACAAAGAGAGGATGAAGCAGTATCACGACAAGAAGATCCTGAAGTGGGAGTTCTACAATGGTGATCTTGTCCTGCTGTTTAATTCTAGATTAAAACTACTACCGAGCAAATTGAAATCATGGTGGTCCGGTCCCTTTGAGGTGGTAAGTGTCTCACCCTATGGAGCTATTGAATTGAAGTCCGAAGATGAAACTCGGACATTTAAGGTGAATGGGCAGAGGGTGAAGCACTACCATGGTATGATTGCGGGAGATAGAAGTGTTGACCGATATCGGTTGAAGCACCTTGGAACAAATGCTGACTCGGCGAGTCCCGACCAAGAGTAAATTGGTAACACCATCGTGCTGCGACGTTAAATCAAGCGCTTCTTGAGAGGCAATCCAAGTTTAAAATTCTGCAAATTTTGTTTCTTTAGGTTTTAGTTTTTTTCTTTTATTTTTGTTTTAATTAATGGGTGTTGACTGCGCAAGAACTAAAACTCGAAAAAACCAGCAAAAGTACACCAGAGCACAAAGACGGGCCATCGACATGTCGACGGACCGTCAATGTACAATGACGGTATGCAGAGCTGAACTTCTGAGAATTAGCAATTACGACTCTGCAGGTAAGTAAGTCGACGAGCATGTCAACAGATCGTCGACACGTTTGACGACGCCGTCGAAGTGCTCGTCAACAGGTCACCAATTTTTATACTTTTCTGGGTCATATTTACGCTTTAACGAGTCATTGACATGGTCCAAAAAATTCGAAAAAAATAAAGGGCTGAACAGTCGCCTTTTTTTTAATAACAGGCAGAGAATATTATTTGAATGCCCACTGCGTAAAATACTCCCCACTCAAACTCTTCAACCTCCACAACTCCCTCCATAATTTCCTCCATAACTCCCCATTAATTTCTCCACTTTCCTTCACAAATTAAAAGAACAAAAACCCTCCATTCTCATCTCCACTCAAAACTGAAAACCTCTGCCCGTTGTCTGCGAAAATTGCTTTGTTTTTCTTCAATATTTGCTCAAGTATTCTTTTATTTTGGAAAATCTGCTCAAAAATCTCTAGAAAATAGGACCTAGGACTCCTAACTTAATAGGCACAGAAATTGGGAACTTGGTGTGTGTTTTTACCATGATTAAATCAGTTGGGGTTGTGTTGATTGGGTTGGGGTAGTGATATTTGTGATGTGAATACTAAGGGTAGAAATTATGACATAGGGTTTGTACTTGTTGATTAAAATCTATGCTTAAAATTGAAAATTTGAGAAATTGTGGTTGGGGGAAGGGAATTTTGTATGATTGCTGTTAGGAGGACTCGTG
Organism: Lycium barbarum; assembly: GCF_019175385.1. Lineage (NCBI taxonomy): Eukaryota > Viridiplantae > Streptophyta > Magnoliopsida > Solanales > Solanaceae > Lycium > Lycium barbarum. The sequence goes on from NC_083342.1 coordinate 16,784,974, forward strand.
GGGACGAGAATATCATGCCCATTGAGTCGGCGGGCATTTTGATCAACTTGTTGGTTCATCATGCCCGCCAATGGTCCGAAAAAGAGGAATTCTGTTGAAACGTGATATTTGAGGAGAGAAGTCTCTGGTCCATCAAAGTGCATCGACGGTATGCAGACAGAAAATATCAGAGAACTGAACTAAGACTTTTTATTCTTTTGAAACTCACTGTGCTTTGATTTCACTCGTATGGATTAACTAGATTGTGATTTTTTATGAATACATGTATGGCACCAACCAAGTTAACAACCACCCGAGGGGTGGCTCAAGACAAACTCAAAGAACAACGGGTCGAAGGAGGCCCAGTGGCCGACCCACACTTAGAGATGAGGATGATGAGCCTGAGGTTATGCCCGTGAGGAAGAATAGGGCTGCTCCTCCTCCGTGGAACAGGCAGGTCATAGTACCTCCTCCTACACCTCCCAGTTCCTCCCAGTCTGATAAGGAGGAATCATCTACATCTGGGTCCGGAGATAGATCCGAGGAGGAGGGATCAAAGGTTGCATCTAGAGATGCCTCACCTACCGCACAAGCACAGTCTACTGAGGATGCTGCTCAGTCCTCTCAAGCACCTTCTAGATCCCAGACCCATCAGAACTCACAGCCGGGTGATGATAAAGATGGTACTGATACTGATGCTGAGGCAGCTAGGGCTCGGGAACTTAGAAGCAAGAGGCTTGAGGATCGCTTGGATATCTTTACTGTTGAGGGTGCCAAAGAGCTATATGAGTACGACATTGAGTTAAAACGTGACGACACCCAGCATGAGAACCGCACAATAAATGAAGAAAGGCGGATCAGTTTTGAGGGGCTAGAGATCCTTTCCAGGGCCAGAGAGCTCATTCGACACTATCAGCTAGAGTTTATGCAGGAGCCGCTTGGGGATTATTGCCCGATTTTGGTTCGTGAGATATATGCCGCATATGGGGCTTTGATCAGGAAAGTTAGAAAGAGGCGCTAGAAATTGAAGGAGATACTGCCACAGAGCGAGGTTGAGATCAGAGGGATGAGTGTTGATATATCTGCCCGGGCCATTAACATAGTATATTTCGGTGATAACTACACCGCCCCAAGGCACACAATTGAGCTAGAAGACAAATTGCTAAGACGCAAAGAACAGTCAGTCAGGGACTGGGTAGCTACAGTGTTGGGTCGCCCGACCAAGAGAGCTAAGTGTACTAACTTGAAAAATCGGGTAAAAACGAGATGGTTAACTTTAGAGGGCAAATTTTGGTGAAGCGTGGTGCAGTTGCGGCTTCTCCCCACTCAGGCCGATAATGCTTTTACGGTTAACAGACAGGTTGTTGTAGTCGCGTTGATGTCCAGATACCCGATTGATTTTGAGGCATTGACTAGTACTGAGATACAGTTGAGGGTTTCACATCCTAACGCCTCACTGATATTTCCATGACTGATTACAGAGCTTGTTCGGAGGTCACAGGTGCAGTTTCTCCATGATATCGACCACCGGATTACAGCTTTGTTGGTTTATTAGGTAGAAAAGAGCAAGAAAGAGGCCGTTGATGAGAGCCAAGAGGAGGCGGATGGGTTCCCAGTGGCACTTGGAGGGGTACCCCTACCTCAGGAGCTGATTCATCCCGGGGCCGCGGGTGACTCTACACAAGAATTACCCGCCACTGCTGCCCCTATTACTGAGACTGTACAAGCTGCAGATTCTGAGATTTCAGCTACTGATATTAGCGATAATTTCGTTGAGACTCAGACTGCTATTCCTGAGCCACAGACTTCGGCTCCACCGCCTCCGAGTCCAGCCCCACAGCCAGCGGGCCCAGCCGCACAGCCCAAGGGTGTTGACACCCAATTTTGTCCCGCCTTTCTTCCAAAATATTTATTTGGATTTCCTATATTTTTGACAGCTTAAGAATAGTCATTTATACTTTACCACAATTTTAATTAGCTTTCTATTAATACCGTCGTTTTTATTATCCAACTATAGTCATGGCCTATTATCATTATTATTACTGTTGTTACTATTATTATGATTTGCATTATGATCACTTTTAACATTTCTATTTACCGTCTTATGCACACATGCATCGCATTTATTTTATGCAATTAAATAATAGCGTTTACTTACTTTTTAAACTTTCAAAATATTATCGCACGACTATTACAATATCGTATAATTTTATTTGAGTAGTAATAAATATACTTTATATTAAGTAATATTTTAGCACTCATTAATATATAATTAATTGAAGATGGTCTTTTATTTAAATTTAGAAGCCCAAAGCAGTATAAGAAGAAAGTATTTTTCCAGCCCAAGAAGGCCTCATATCAGCCCAAGGGAGAGCTCAAATTCGTCCAAGCCCATTCACCAAATTAAACCCAATAGCTTTACATTATCAACGGCCCATTTCACAAACCAAAAGACAACGTTAGGGTTTTCAACTACCATCCAAATGGCGCCTGGCACAGTGTCTTCTTCTTCACAAAAAATCATCGCTCTTTAGCCATATCAGAGGAAACGCAGGCCTTATTTCGGAAAGATTAGCTTTTATATCAGAAAGGCATAGGATTACATGTTGCTTTCATCTTGATTTTCAACTTTTTCCTTTTTTTTGCAACTCTGCTCCGTCCTCTTTCTGAGAAATCTGACCGAGTCCGTCCAAGAATACAACGTTCAGATTTGAACATTGTCATTTGACTCGGTTTAAACCCTTACTTCAAGATCCCGCCCAAAATCTACAACCCTAATTCCATCCTATAAATACTAGATTTTGGAGTTCATTTGAGGAGAGTTTTTTTGGAGCCATCACCCCTCACTTTAAATTATTGTCGAAACCACACTTCACTCTAGAAAGGGTACTTTCGATTTCTGTCAAGATTTTCGAACTCAAAGGGTTTCCCGAGTTCAAAGTATTCGACGTTTGAGCCTTAGATCGGTGATCGAAGTGTCCTGTTCACTGCACTCAGAAAAGGTCAGTAATCATCCTTCCCTTTTTGCTTCAGTTCTGCTCTATGTAAATTTATGTAGTTAGATTAGTTTAGTTTAGTTTGGTTCTAATTTGGTACGTTTAGATTGCTGGTTTATGTTCCTTTAGTGTAACTTTCCTTCTTGTCATAGTATTTCTTATTTTCTTTAGTTCTGTGTTTCAAGTAAATTAGTTTAGTTTCATTTTCGTTTTAGACGTTTAGATTCCTCTTAAATGTTTATTTCATATGATGCAGTTTTTAAGTTTGAGTCAGATGTTTAGGTTCCCTTTCAATCCTATTTTCCAGTTCTGTTGTTTTTGAACTCGCGTAGGTTAGCTTAGTTTGTTTTCGTTTGATTTAGATAGTAAATTATCTTCCCCATCTAATTTTTAGCATTTCCTTGCTGTTAAGTTTAGTTTTCCTGCGTTTAGAAATCAAAGTCGTTTATATTATGTTTTCTCTGCCTGTTCGCTGTTAGACTCGTGAAAAACATGATTGTGTGATTATTTTGGTCTCAATATATACTTCTTATGTGTCTATTCTAGAAAGTGGAAGAATGATTAAGTGTATTGATATCTGAATATTAGAATTTCTGCTTGAATGGGGAACATGGAATTACTAGTTATTCTTTTTTAGGAATCAAAGATGTGTATTTTCGGTTTGTTAAAGGTAACTATTGAATAGCATAATCTCCTGTTTTAAAGATCTTCCATTAAGATGAAGGTTATAGCCATTCTTGGAGTGATGAAGAGTGGAGTAGAATAATTCATTTTTTTGAGTTTAGATTTTGAAATGATTTTTTTTTCTTTCTTTTCTAGTTTTTCTTTACTGCTCCGTTAAAGAAAAATAACGGTAATGGTTTAGCATGCTTATCCTGTTTTTGGATATTTTGCCTAATTTAAAATACCTGTTTTGATGGTAAAAGTTTCACATATCCTTTTGTGCCCTGATTAGAGTAAACTGTAGTATCTTTCTTTTGAAAGTTGGAGCTTGATGTTAAAAGACAAAATTATGGTCTGTTTGGCCTAAAACTAATTCATACTTGTTCTCCAAAATTAAGAATTCCAACTTGTTTTTTTTTCTTGAATCCCAAGTGCTATTTCTGAAGGAAAGTTTAGGAACTTCAAACCATTTTTAGTATTTCTCTTGAAGGATTGAAAGAAGAGTCTTAAACCGGTAGTGTCAAATCTGATTTAAGATATGCTATCTCTGTTTTGCAGAAAATCTACATTAGTTTACAGATGGTATTGCCATTTTAAAAATGATCTGTTATTCTCTCCAAGTGAAGTTCCATTTTTGCAAGCTAATCTAATGAAACATTTTGGTGAATAATTAGCTTTACAAATATGCAATACTTCTATTTTTTTTAGCTTCATTTCTCGAGTTTTGATCTTAAGTAGATGTAATGGTCATGTGTAAGCAAACTAAATGACAAAGGAATGCTAGTTGAACTATAATTTGAGCTTCAATATGTAATTTGAGCTTCAATATGGGGTTGCCAATGTTTAGTTGTGTTATAAGATTAAGTCTTAAGGACCCCTTAGTAATCACAGTTTCAGAGTTTGCACCTGAGAAGACATATGAACTTTCGACCTTATTTATAGGAGTCTGATTGAATCCTCTTCATCTATGTTGTTAGCTGTTATTCAAAGTCTTTTGACAGGCAGATTTTCCAAATTCTTAGTTTAAAAGCAAAAACTTATATTTTTCTATACGTGTATAACTTTATGGATTCTAAATGTTTTGTTGTGTTACATGAGGCTGTTTTATGTGCTCATCTATTCTAGGAATCTGGAACCATGAAATTCAGTGACTATTTTATTCCTTAATCTTTAGCATATTGGTTAAGCGCCTTGAAAATATAGTGGTTTCAATTATTGTGTATTCTTTGTAAAATACGTTTTTTTATGAGGATTCGGACAAGCGAAGCTCGCTTGGGGCGATCTTTCTTTTATTTTGGCATTCACTCTGTTTGGTTCCTTTTGATTTTTCCGTGTTTTATGTGATTGGCGTTAGGACCTATGTTTAACGTAGGATGTGATGAAGTTCTTTACTGGTTTCAGGATTCGTATTCTAGACTAATAATTTCACCATTTGTTTTGCCACGAAAGGACACAATTAGCTAACCTAGAAATCTTTTAAAATCGTTTCGCCTATTCGCCATTAGCATATCAATTGTCCTAACAGTTTACGTAACTCACTTATTTTTAGAGCAACATGAAAAGTCAGTCTTTAAATAACGCTTTTGAAAGTCCTCGTAGCCAAGTCCACCTTATTCTCTTTAGCTTGATTCTCTTTTTACGGATCTAAAAGACTTAAACTAGACAGAACTTCTGCAAAAAAACCCACTTTTCAACCAAGAAGAATATTTACACCCTTTTATTATTTAGTTATTTTCGTGGGTCACATTTTTGTATAATTAAAAACCATTTGACTATGATTTATTTTTCAACACTTGGAAATATTTTAGCTCTTATTTAATAAACTTAAGTTTGTCCGGTTAATCGCATTTTATCGGATCTTAAAGGATGCCTTACCCCTTTCCTTTAGGATAACTAAGAACCCTTATCTAGAATCATTAAGTTAAGTAGACTATTAATCGGAGTTAACTTTTTTGCACTTACTTAGTTAAAATAGGTGTCCTAATTCACCGTTAAAATAATTAGGTGGCGACTCCTTAAATTAAATAATTTGGAATCACCAATATGTCGTACTCCGCTTTGACCCAATTAAAATGGGGTATAACAAAGGGTACCGCTAGAGTTGATCCATATGCCTTCTCAATGGACAACTTTAGGAAATTTGCAAAACAAGCGGCTACAACGGACCAGCAATCGAAGATCATAGTGTCCCAGCTCGATGATTATGTGAGGAAGAGAGTGGATGAGGCATTAGATCCTGTGAGAATGACACTGTCCATTCGACTGGATGGATTTGAGATGAGATTGATCGCATTGGAGATAGCTTGCCCGACCACTTCCACTGATGCTTTGAGGGCAGAGTTAGAGCAGCTTAAGGCTGATGTTTCATTGTTAAAGGCCCGTGATCCGAGCCTAGTAGCAGCACCACCGTCTGTTTCGGATGAGATTGAGGAGGAGCTTCCAGTGGTGCAGTTAGTGGCCCCTACCGCAGCGGGTGGTCGGGGAAAGAGAAAGAGAGTGGCCCGAGATGAGAAGGAGGTGCGAAAGCGCACTCGCCCTAGGGGTCCGATTTTAGAGGAGCAGCGTATGGTAGAGGCCATTCAGAGATCGCTCGTGGAGAATGTCCAGGTTGGGACTAGGGGAGCCACCTCGAGCAGTGCTCCCATTGGTGAGACATTGCCACCACCCCTTCCTATTCCAGTGCCAGCAGCTACTGGTGCTACTACAGATGTTGCTGCTGATGCAGCCACTAAGACTACTGCTGGTGCGGTTGCACCACTTGATGTCTCGCAGACCGATGACTCGCGAGATGAGCAGCGCGCCTAGTGCGCCACAGGTATTCCTACTCCCTGGTTTTACTTTTACTACACTAGGGACATTGCAGACCTTTTTAGTTGGGGGTGGGAGTATTTGAGTTGTATATATGTGTTTAGGACCCCCTCGGATTTTCTTTGCCATGGTTCTTTTCCTGAGGGGTTTATTTCTTGTTGAACCTGGAATGTTTAGATAAAGTGGAGTATTGTTGACTTATGTGGTGGTGGTTTGATTAACTTAGGGCTGTCTTGTTTTGATTTGAGAAAAAAGTACTCCCCTCTGATTTTTTTTTTTTTGAAAGCAATGGACTTGGTTGTTTAATTTACATGCATGCTTCTTTGTGTGACATTTAGATTATTGGGTTACCTTGTGTGCAGAATTATAGCCAGGAGACTAGGGTGTTGACAATTCTGATGCCAGGTGTTGTGAGGTTTTGTAGATATATTCTCTAGTTGTGTATGTAATTTAGAACTTGCCTGGTTAGTCGTGCCTGCATTCTGAAGATAAGTGAAGTTGTGAAATGATCTTAGGCCTTGTTTGTGTTAAGAACCCCTGTTTAGCCTAAATATAAGCCTACCCATAGATTAATATCCCTTGTTAGCCATTTTGAGCCTGAAAACCTGTTCTTTGACTAGCCGTAACAAGCCGATACCCATTCTGAATATCCATCTCTTTGCACGCGGTCCCTCTTTGGCACTAAAATAATAAGATTGAGGCTAAAAGCCTAAGTTGAGGGTGATAGGTGGACTAAGGGGATCATGAGGCGTAAGCCTAAAGTGGGGTTCAAGTAAAGTGCCTCATTAAAAGACAGTGGTGTGGTAAGTGTAGAGAGAAAAAAATGAAAAAAAGGAGAAAAAACAGCAAACAAAGAAAAAAATAGAGAAGTAGAATCGCAATAATACCACCCTGAGGCGACAAAAAGAAAGAAGGAAAGAAAACAAAAGGCAAAAAGGGTAAAAGAGAAGAATAAGATGTAGTGTTCAAGGAGGGTGAGTCACAGTTATCCAAATATCTATCTTACCTGTCCCCAAGCCTACATTACAATCTTGAAAAAGTCCTAGTGTGATCACAACCGAACTGTCCAAAGTCGAGGGCGCTAAAAATAAGGGAAAGCTTATGGTCTTTGCATGTATAGCTAGAGAATTTCTTTGTGAGTGTGAGTGTTCCTCTTCTCCTTTGTCTTCTGTCCCATTCTGTGTGTACATATATGTTGGGACATTTTTTGGTCTTTGTGAGGACATTAGAATTTGTTAAGTGACTGGTTTCCCGTGAGTCTTACTTCGTGTGCGCTACGGTTTCTTTGATAACTAGATGCCATAAATTGAAGCCTCATTGTTAGTTGCAACGAATCCTTGATTGGTTTTGTCTTTATTGGGGGAGAGTCATTGTGATACACATGATATGTCGGAAGTTAATTGCCACAACCACTAGACAGCTTTACTTTGTGATATCGAGACATTTGTAGATTGAGTCTGTTAGTTGACTTTCTTGAGGACAAGCAAAGACTTTAAGTTGGGGGTGTTGATGTGCCGGGAATTTTGACACATCTAATGCTTTTTAACTCTAAGTTTTACTTGTTTTCGAACAAGTTTATGTTAGTTTGATGTGTTTTGTGTGTTGTGAAGGTATTTCAAAGTTAGAATGCTCGAAAAGCGAAAAAACGAGGAAAATAAGCAATCTGTTTTGATAAGCATAAGGACGGACCGTCAACATGCTCGACGGTCCGTCGAGTTGCCTCGTCGATAAGTTCCTGCAAAGTGACAAATCATCAGATCGTCGACTTGCACTGTCGACATGATCGACGGTCCGTCGAAGTGCTTCGACGGTGGAGTTCCTGCAGAGTGAAAAAGAATACTCAGATTGTCATTATGGTTGTCGAACATGTCGACAACCGTCGAAGTGCAAAGACGACCCGTCGAAGTGCAAACCGAGCTGGAACAGGACTGGGATTGATTATTCTGAGCTTGACTTGTATAAATACCTGTTTAGGTTTTATTTTTCAGACATCTGGAGTTTTAGACTTGTAGTAATTACTTTTGAGTTGTTATTGCTTTTGATGATTTCCAGACAATTACATTCATTACTTTCAAGTTTTATTCGTACGTTCAATACAAAATTCAATTATGCAATCTTCAATCTTTTATTGTTTTCTTGTTGCCATGAGTAGCTAAACACATTTACTAAGGTTGTGAACCCAAGGATGGGTGTGTTGTGATTGGGGATCGTGAAAGATATACGCATAATGGATTGTTAAGGTTTATTTGTTCTTCGTTTTCATCATATAGTTAGTGGTTGCAAACATTAGCTAACGCCATAAACTTTAGTTTATTTGGGAAAATAGCTAGGGTAAGGGACAACAACTCAGGGCTTTAAACCTTGTTTAATAAATTCACTTAGGAATAAGAGGAATTTACTTGGCATAATTAACCGTTCTTCATGCATACTTTCTTATCTTTGGAAAAAGTATAGAAAGAAATAATCTTTTCTTATTGGGAAATAGTTCAGATTCACATAGAGGTTAAGTGCATCCATACAAACAGTCCATTAGAAGTATATCAAGATCGATACCCATGATCATACACTTTATCTGACAGGGACACAACCTTAGTTCTTTTTACCTATATATTTACAACTTTAAATTTCCAGTCACTTTAAATTAGTCTACAAACCAAAACAACTATAAAACCCTTTTCTGGAATACACCAGGACCGCAAGATTAGTATAATACTTGTTTAGTAAACTTTTCACACCATATTCTCTGTGGGATTCAACCCCAACCTCGTTGGGTTACTATATTTGACAACGTCCGCGTTATACCATTAATAGGTGTAATTTGAGCGTATCAATATGCCTTATAAAGCTCTTTACTTTCCTCGTTGGAATTCGCCTAAAATGTCATATGCACCTCTTATTAGAAGCATGTTAACCTATCTCGTGCTATGTAAAACGCATCGCCTCGCGCCTCTGTCTTTTAAAATATTGACTTATGGCCACAGAAATTTCTATGCCTAATTTTAGATCACAATTTTAAGAAAATTTTCATTTTCTCTTGAACTTTGTGCTCAGTCAAACGTTTTCCCATAGATTGAAAACAAAGGGAGTATTGTAAAATTTACAAAATTAATTTGCTCAAAGAGTCCCCAGAGAATTGTTTTTGCTCCCATGCCATTTTGAGGGGGGGGGGGGGGGGGTAGGACCGGTAGGTAATATACATGGGAAAGAAGCAAAATTAATATTTGCGTCAAAGCGTCATGGTTTTAATCCATGAAAGCATCAAAAGAATGGCAATAACAAAACACCGACGAAAACAAGATACATGAATCTTTATTTATTTTTTCAAGGTTTCACAATTAAACAAAATCCAACAAGGTAAGAAAGATATCGACATAACAAGCACAACTTAAAGATCCAATAACTAGTTTTTTCAGAAAAAATAAGTTGAAATTCTTAGAATTCAGTGATTGGGAGCTGTTCGCGATCATTGCTCTGACCAATGAAAATAGTTTGATAGACCAAAGCAGCAATGGTCGCACCGATGAAATTACCGAGCCAATAGACCCAGTGGTGCGTCCATGTCCAGCTAATCAATGCTTGACCAAAAGCAATAGCAGGGTTCATTGCTGCACCAAAAAGAGCACCACCAGACAAGATGTTGGCAGCAACGATTAGACCAATTGCGATCGGGGAAATGATTCCCATGTTACCCTTCTTGGGGTCAAATGAAGTTGCATAATATGTGTATACAAGGAGGAAGGTCATCACTATCTCGAAAATAACTGCGTTCCATGGTAATGTTGGAGGGTATGGTGATACTTCCTGCGCAAATTTGTTTACGAATATAATTAGCTTATATATATAGATATATGAAAACCAATTGGTTGAGTCTAGTTACCAGAAACATAGTTTATCACTTAATTCATAAGCGTATCATGATTTACGTGCATTTTTATTATTTATAACTAAAGAGTCATGCTACAATACGTCGAGTGCAATAACCTTTTTATGGTTAATACTGAGGAGACTCCTCCATTATAATCAAAGATAGATTAATGATTTAAACATAATGTGGGTTAAGGTTTGAGTTATTTGGAAGGAAAAAGGTCCAGGTTTGTCCAAATACTATATATCCAATTGTTCATTTTGCCATGATTAAACTTTTAGTTCACTACAAGAAAGAAGAAGACACTTGGCAACAATTTTTTTTTTATTGTCATAGATAGGTTATTGTTGCAAAAAGTACTTTTGGCAACAACAACTGTTGTTATAAACTTTTACCTACGCTATTATTACAACGACATGCAACAACTTTGTTTTTGTTGCCAAAAGTACTTTTTGCAACAATAGTCAAATACTATATGGCAACAAAATTAAATTTTTGGCAACAAAAAAAAAGTTCATTTTTAAAAGATTCATCATATATGCCAACAATAAAATTAAGTTGTTACCAAATATTCACTTTTGCCAACTATATTATTTTTGTTGCCAAAACAGCTGTTGCAATTTCTATATTTTCTTGTAGTACGTTCATTAATTCATACTCTTATTGTTAGTAAATCGTCTAGTATTTTCTCTTGTCATGCATTAACAAAGCTTAAGAGTGAAATGAGTGGACTCCATGTGTCTAAATTCTTTTAAAAAATATCCAACTTAGTGGTCAGCTTTTAATTAAATTTTAAATTACCCTTAAAGTGGAGCTTTGTTATAAGGGTCAATGACAAAAACGAGACTTTTTCCTAACGGCAAGGTAATATTAGACCAAAAGTTTAACGTAGGGCAAAATTGCTTAATTCATATATATAGTACAGATTCAAGTACGCCCTTTTAACCTATTTTTAAATTGTGGATTCAAAACTTAATATTTACAACATTTTTCATGCATATACATCTATGGCATAAATAAAAAAATAGTAGGTTCTATATTTAAAACTATAAGTTCATCCATGTGAATGACTTTATGGTACATAGGAGTATGTTTTAGTTAAGCCAGCATGATTTTTTCTTCTCAAAACTCTCAACTTTATATTTGATTGTTGGATGAAAGTCTTTCCTTTTATGTATATGTGATAACACTATATAGCTACTATCAAAGTACTTAAAAGGGAGGGAGTCGCATTACCAAACCGTTAGTAGCAAACTTGAGGAGATAGACGGACACAACGGATCCAAGTAATTGAGCAATCCAATACAAAATACTTCTGAAAAAAGTAATGTGACCTCCCACAAAGGCACCAAAAGTGACAGCAGGGTTCACATGACCTCCAGATATGTTTGCTCCAATTGAAACTGCTGCAAAAAGAGCAAATCCATGGGATAACGATGCGGTGATCAGCCCGGTAGCCGGTCCGCCAGTCGTGATCATCTTGGCTGTAAACCATACCAATGTTATGTTAAATCATTGCCAATACCTAGAGACGTAAAGAAACGTTTACATGATTATCAAGTCACCTAAAAAATAACTACGTGTATCTGTTCATAATAATAAGTAGAATCAATAACTTAAAAATAAGGTAAGTAACTTGTTATAACAAACAGAATTATACTAATTAAAAGTGTATGAACTCATTAGCACATATACATTAAATCTAAACACAAAATTTACAATCATCAATATATAATCAACTTATTATGCCCAATACCAAACTAGTTCGACTTACAGAATACCAAAGCACAGCCTTCAGCCGGAAAAACAAAAGTAATCGTGCAAATGAATTCAGCTATAGCAGCCTTAATGGCATCAACCGTGGTAAACTCATCCAAATTTCCAAAGGCCATTCTTGGAATCGGCATTTTTCTAGGAAGAAAAAAAGGTTTATGAGTTAACTTCTTGGAGTATTTCTTTTTTCTATCTCTTGTTGCATGCTTTGTTTCCAAATAAGCCACTTTATATAGTGGGATTAAGAACATGAGTATACTCAAAGTTATTTGTCACGTTCTTCTCTAAGGGCCAGCCTTGCACGTTGAATTAAAAAAGTCAGCCCTCCAAGCCTGTTCAGATAATGCCACGTGTACATGAAGTGAATTCTAGCCGCAGAAATTGGATGATGAAAGAAAAAGTCTCATAATTAGCATCGATGATGAGACCATTGATGAACTTATCGTGAATAGTCATGGGTGAATTATTACTTCTATATATTATGCAACAAACTCCATATAAAAGATCTTATATGATAAGTACTTATTGAGTTAATGCATATATCGACTCTGAATAAATATTTTCAGGTAAAAGTATTATGTAATCAAGAGATTTTTACATTTTGTTTAAAAGCAACTTCGCAATTTTCATATATAATGCATTTCGAAATGACAAAACACATCGTGGGTGTTTTGTTAAAACAGGAAGAGGCTCCCCTCCAGTAGGCTTTGTGTCCACTTTGTCCATTGCAGTCCTAATCTAGTTACACCTGTACACGATTAAATATAACGGCCAAAATATGCTTAACTAAAATACCTCCTAAACCATGATTACAGTTAAAACTAAGAGTTATATGGCAAGATGAAACATCCGAAAATATTGCTGTGGATATTTCTTTCCGGAAAAAGATTGGAAAATTTTGATGCACTCTTTAGTTTAACTATTGGATTAGATTAATTTTAAATTTTAAATTTTAAATTTTAAAATTAAAATTTATAAGTTCAAAAACTATAAAGAAAGTGTTATAAGTTGTAATTTTTTTGCATATCGATATGATGAAAACATACATCTTAAGTTGTTAGTCAGAGTTTATGTAGTTTGACTCTCGAAAGATAAAACGTGAAAGGTATTTTGAAACGACGAGAATATTTAATTTGAATGAGCTTGGGATTTGGAGGTGGAAATTTATCATTTCTAGAGACTTGACTTGAACAATGACCATAATTAAACAAAAAACCATGAAAAGAATTAAAATAAAAGAGAGAACTGTTCGCACAGAAAAAGGAAAAAGCTAGCTGATCGCAACAATATTTTTGACCTACAAATATGCTGTCAATAAGGAAAGAATAAAATACAGATCTCTTGTTTAACCATGATTTAAGAGAGTCCGGAGCCTAAAGGGCACTAAAATGCTCAAAATAAATCAAATGGAGTGCTCCTTTCCACAATATACCAAAAGGGGTATAACGTGGAGGGGCCAACGTTATACCCAAAAAAAAAAAAATCACCCTGTCAGACAAAAAAAGAAATAAAAAATTTACATTGGTAAAACGTTTTACAAAAATCAATTCTTGTAAAACGTTGGCTGGCCAACATCTTACAAAAATTGATTTTTGCAAAACGTTGGCTAGCCAATGTCTTACAAGAATTGATTTTTGTTTGCCCAGCCAACGTTTTACAAAAATAGTTTGTAAGATGTTGGCCAGATTTAAATCATATCCGGCTGTTTTTTTTTATAAAAAACAATTTCAGTGATTTTTTATTTTTTAACTCAAACATACACCTCATATAATAATTAACTCAAAGAAATATTTTAACTCATACAATAATTAAAAATGTGTGATATATGTGAACAGAAAAAAAAATACTAAAATATAAGTTAAATAAACGTCACACATTATCTGAATAGTAAATGTAAAATTAAATATGTTATTAAACTGCACAAGACATATTATATATTCTTGGAAGATTACATAAGGAAACAATGATCGTACAACTTAGGAAAAAACATAAAAACCAACAAGCAACAACATCTACTGATTTCTGTTGGGGCAGCGATTCTTGTTATGACCTGTTTGCTTGCATGTACTACACTTCCTAGCCATGCGAGCAAGAGCTATATCCATTTCATTCCTCCTTCTAGTTGTACTCCACGCTCCTGAAGTTCGCTCATATTCAGTGTGTGCAATTAAACTAAAGGGAGAAGGTGACCAATATGCCTCATCAACCAACGGTGAAAATTTTCAATTGTACGTTTGCTTGTAATACCTGCAACTGTAGTACTTGCTAACATAGGTATTTGGCTGAATTCCGCGTATATCACAAAATTTAATGGCATGTGAACATGGCATATGGTAGTTTCTCCACTTCCCATACGAACACTTTTTCCCTTCGGCAAAGACTTTATGGATATTTCCGCCCTTACCTTCGGGTGCAAATGTCAGAATCTCAAAGACCCCTTCAGCTGCATTGTATTGCTGCATGTCAGTGTGCTTTAGGGACCTCTCCCATTATTCATCAAACTTCTTCTGAACAGCGAGCGGCCAAATTTTTTTATCCGCAATCAACAAATCAGCAAGGGTGCTTCTCTCAACAAACCGATCAACAAGATTTTTAAAAGTATAACGAACCATGGCAACGGGAAATCCACGAGCTTTCTTCAAGAAACCGTTGTAAGACTCAGAGACATTCGTTTTCATAGCCTCCCACCTACGACCGTTGTCCTTATTCAATGTCCATTTCTCCTCCAGAAGATTTTTTAACCATAGATGGGCTAGAGGTGACAATCTTTTGATTTGTTCCATCCTCATTTTATACTTCTTCTTTTGGTGCTCTGTAGCCCCCAACCACATTAGCTTCTCAAGGTCACTATTGAGGAACTTTTTATTTAAGTTGCTTTTCAAATGCCAAACACAAAACCTATGGTGTGTGGATGGTGGTTGTAACCACTCACGTGTTTGGACACATTGCAAGATGCCCTGATGACGGTCAGAAATAAGTTCAATTCCTTGTCTCCCACAAACAATATGTCTCCACAACAACACAAGGAACCACGTCCAAGACTCAAAGCTCTCGCGTGCAACAATAGCATATGCAGGTGGAAAAATGTTATTGTTCGCATCTATTCCAATAGCAATTAACAGTTTCATCTCATACTTACTGTACAGATGAGTGTCGTCTACTGAGATGACCGGCCTGTAATTTTTGAATCCATCGATGCTTAGTTTATAAGCCCAGAAAAGAAGCTGGAAGATGTATTCGCCTTGCATTGTAGTTGAATGGTGCTCCCACTCAACAACGGTTCCCGGATTGAAATATTGTAGGACTGCCATGTATCAGGGCAATGTCTTGAAAGAGCTTTCAAAATCTCCAAATACCATTTCAATAGCTTTCTTACTCCCCTTTTGTGCTTTTCTATAACTAGGAGTAAGCGTATGCAACCCTTTTATTTTTTCCTGAACTGACTTAATACTGATGTATGGATCGACCATAATATATGGTATCAACATAGTAGCAACTAGGTGACTGTTCAAATCGGAATGATCCTTCCTGTAATCATCCTCGAGATAACTGTGTTGGAGAACCATTTTTCCTGCCTTCCACATACCACTTGAAATTTCTCTAAAATGGATCATCCACTCACATCCCAACATCTGTACATGCGGCATAGGAACGTGTGAGGATCCAACATCAAATGCCATGGGAGACTATGCAAAATAAATAATATAGACACATAAGGTATCCATTAAATTAATGAAATTAAACAAGATAATTTGAGAGTGGTAAGAATACTCACACCGGTAAAACTCAGTCTCCTCCCAATTGGAGAGCTATGTCCAGTGAGTGCAGGAAAATCAGCTGTCATCCCATAAGAGGTGCCTATTTGAACACCATAGCTTTAGGCCATACCTGTGAGGCTAATAGGCTCAGACAATGTGAATGGCTGAAAAGGTCCCTCACGTGTGATTACACCAGGTGTTTGGACCTCAGGAGCAGATATCGATAAGCTGGACATACCAAAATCTATTATTGGGTAATATGTATCATCAACTGTAGGCATCGATGAGCTAGGCATATCTTGATCAAAATGAACCTTATCTTCATTAACCAGCTGGTGATCCACAGGGCCTCGACCCCGTCTGTTACCTGCTTGGCATCCTCTACAACGCGTCGTAGGTCTGGTACATTAGGACGTTGACGACGAGGAACATGCATAGTAGGAGGCTCAACATACTCCGTCGGTGGTGTATAATTTGGAGCGAAACTCAACATTATCCCCAGAGACGCAACAACCATAGACTCTGTATTAATGTGGCTAAACTTCTCTGCTAATTCCTTCATTTCATTAGACATGGTTGGATCTTGGATAGCCTCGTGAGCCAACCTATACAATTCTTGATGTCCTAAAGCCTAAAAAAATTAAATTATAAGATTTAACAGTGGTCTAAGACGCATATAAAGGCATCAAACATCTAATGCAATGTAATGTACGTACCAGTGCCTCATACCTGCCTACCATGTGTTGGTATCCTCTATCCACATTATGCATGGGATTTCGTATGAAAGTGCGCGAGTGACGTCGATACCAACAAAAGTACTCTTATAATGCCTCTGGGTCTTGAGTTTGATACTCGGCCCGAATTACCCTTTGTCGACGATTAGCCCAAAAATAGTGTGTTTGCATAAAATTTTGTTGATCCTCCTCTGTTATAGCATACCGCTTGCCACATTTATAATGAAAAGGAGTAATCTCAACACATGGTCCCGAAATATGTTGCTTCCGATCAAATTGTCTAAGAACGTGGTCTACCATGTGCCACTCACGATAGATTCCACAAATAAGGGGTACCTGCGCCATCCAAATACCTCGGCCACGCAGACACCACTCAGGGAGTCCATTAATGATGGCCCGTGAATAAGACTGCCACACAAACTACGATAGAAAGAACATAAAATTACACGATAATAAAATAAACAAATTACACATAAGCATAACTATTATATCAAAACGCCATTAACAACTATAATTATGATAAAATACATGACCATCTGTTAGGTTGTCCAATTACATATGGGTAGCACATCACGTGCCTCATTTTCGCGAGATTTACGATGAGTCCACTTTCGTACAAGAGCTGTGTGTGGCTGAAGAGCCCTGGGTGGTGGCTGCATCGGTATAATTTGCTCCCAAGCCCAAACCTATATTAAAAAAAAAATAGAAAGCTTATAACTATCAAATAAGACAACCAAATAAAATCATACTCCCTCTGTTTCAATTTATGTGAACCCATTTGACTGGGCACGACATTTAAGAAAGAGTGAAGACTTTTGAAACTTGTGGTTCAAAATAAGTCTTGAATATTTTTATGGCTGTAAATCATTTCATAAAGTGAATTTGTTTCCAAATTAGGTAAGAGGTCATTCATTTTGGCACGGACTAAAAAGGAAATAGGTTCGCATAAATTGAAACAGAGGGAGTATAATTTTAAAGGCCACGTATCTGCAATAAGGAAATGAATCCACACACATCCTTGGCCTTTATTATCGAAGCGCGGCACAGATAAGTATACAAATATGACAATGTAGCCGCTCCCCAAGCTTGTGTACTCATTGCGCTAAGGTCACGCATGTCAAGCAAATAGTCTAAATTAAGTAAGTCACCGGACTTATCCGGAAATATCGTGCCGCCACAGAGCCATAGCAAGTACAACCTAACCCGCTTTTGTACATCAATTTCTAGGGTCTGATCTGTAATGACATCTAATCCTATAATATATTCAATTAATTTATTTACTTCCAACCTACTAACACCGTTAAAGCAATCCTGACCGGGTGCCCAACCAGTAAGCTCGTAGATCAACTGTTGCCACCCCATAATGTCTATATTTCTAGCATTAACTTCATTCAAGGGGTTACCATATACAACCATGCCAAACATGAGCTCAATATCTTGTAATGTGATAGTCGCCTCACCCGTACGCAGATGAAAGGTGTGCGTCTCAAGGAGCCATCTCTCTATAAGTGCAGTGATGACTGCCCAATCATATGATACACATTGTACCTTTACTACTCCCCTAAATCCACACAGGCCAAAGTAGTCTAGGATGCGAGGATGAAAAGGATGACGCCTCATATGCTTCCAAAATTCGGTATCCGCGTGGCGTGGAATTAGGCATCCTCTCGGTCCTCTCAAGATCCCATCCCACACACCCTGTGATCGATGCTTCTCCTGGAGTGTTAACACATCGTACACTTCTAGCCCCAGATGTAGGGGTACCCGTGGAAGCTCCATACCTAAAAATAAAATAATTGAAGTCCAGATCAAGCTATTTGAAGTAACTTAATATAAAAAAAAAAAAAAAAAATAAGAAGTTTGTTATTCCAATTTTAGTAGAACTTGGCCAAACAGGCTATTAAACTCTAAATTTAATTATGTACGAGTGTAATTAAATTAGGACTACACTGGACAAACTGGACACAAGGTCTAATGGAGGGGAGCCTCATTCGCTAAAACACGTTTTGACGTTGTTTTTGGAAGTTAGAGAACAACATGAATGCTGTTTTTAGGTCTTGTCTCATTTTTTTGGGAAACTGAAATCCATCTTATTTTTCTTTTCAATTTACACATCTCACATTTCTAAATTGATCTTTAATTTTATGTACTAGTATTTCGAGCCTTATCATATACTCCTCCGTCCCGTATTACTGTTTCACTTTTTCATTTTTTCTTTTATACGTTTTTTAAGAAATCATAAATAAAAGTGTATTTTTACTACATTACTCCTATCTCTTTCCAAAAAATTGCACTCTAATCAATATTGATTACCTTAAAACATAATTAATGCTAAGATCAAAATAGGAAAATTTTAATTAATTTTGTTTTGGTTTTGTAAATAGACAAGTATTTTAGGACGAATATATTTAGTAATGCGGGTAACTAATATGGGCCGGAGGGAGTAGTATCTAATCATAAGGTTCGAACGGACCAATATTTGTAAATCTTAAGTTATAATCTGAATATATGATTATTATTTTTGGTTTAGAAGCTTCTCTAGACAAAAGAAGAAGGAGGAGGAGGATTCGTCGTTTATTAGCATACATTTTGTCTTAAGTTCTAAACTTCTCATAAACATATATATATATATAGTCTGCGAAGTTGAATTTATTTTTTAAGAATATATACCAGTTGGACATTACCTCTAGATGTTGAGCCTTCCTTCCGTCTTTAACCTTCAATCACTCAATGAGTATTTAATTGTCACTTATTTAAAACTAGTAAATTTGGCTGCGCGAAAAGTCTCATTAAATTTGCAAACTAATCGCTTCATTACATCCGAAAATTGAAAATACTTTAAATTCTTTTTTAGTCCTCAAATCTAAACAAGTTAGATTTTAAGTTGTAATCCATTTTGTTATTAACACTTCTTCACTAACTTTCCATCAGATAAGACTAGGTTCTTAGGAAATAAGTTCTATCCGAAGAGGGAAAAAAAGGTCCTCCTAGGATTCTCATCATTACCAGAAA
This sequence comes from Lycium barbarum, assembly GCF_019175385.1. Taxonomy (NCBI): domain Eukaryota; kingdom Viridiplantae; phylum Streptophyta; class Magnoliopsida; order Solanales; family Solanaceae; genus Lycium; species Lycium barbarum. The sequence continues at coordinate 16,804,562 of NC_083342.1, forward strand.
CCAAATTAATCCAGCATTCTGAAAATCAGTACAAATCTACGAATAGTTAAATAAGTAGTAATATAGAAATTAAAGGGTTATAGATTTTAGCAGCTGATTAATTGATACTTCTTCCAAAACATATACTCCCTCCATCCCAATTTAAATATCTTACTTTTTTTTTTTTTATGTTAAAAAAAGAGCGTCTCTTTCTATATTTAGTAAGTTTTGACAAGTTTTAGACCACAAGATGCAAAGGACTACACATATTTTTAATTTAAGACCACAAATTCAAAACATTTTCTTTATTCCTTAAACTCTATGCCCAGTCACACGAAGAGACGTAAACTAAGTGTTACATAGAGTATTCATCGCAGCACGAACGAAAATAAGACTCATCATTACCAAAAGCTTGAAAATGATACTACTGAAAGGCAAAAAAAATATAGATAAAAAAGCAACTATATCCGGAAAACACTAAAAATAATCCATAGTGAAGGTGACCAGAAATATAACAACTTGAATTATTTGTTTCACAGGAGAAGAGAGAAAAACGATGATTAAAATTGAAGTCCCTACATTAGCTCATTATTGCATTTGGTGGACAAACAGATCCTCACCGCTGTCGTCAGGATTGTTGAACCCAAAACCCTTTTGGTCACTGATCACAAACATCCTTTTTTTTTTCACACAAAAACGAAATTCGTAAGTGCAACTTGGAAAAACGGCACCCGCTCCAATAACAGAACCACTCACTCGCTATTGTTTTTAAAGTGAATGGAAAATACAGACCCAATTTTTGAGTTTAAACTAGCATTGAAAATCATATGTTACGTCCCTTTGAGGACATCCCATAAATTAACTCATACGTTATGTCTTTCTGTTTACTCGAAATAATGAGGAAATTAATGATATATTAATGACAATAATGAGGAAAGATATATTATACGTTTCTGTTTCTGTTTGAAAGAAAACGAATGAAAGAGAGGGATCCAAGAAATGAAATAATGACAATAATGAGAAAGAGATACTACTATAATTTTTTACAAGTTTTTAGGATAGAAAATAAGAAAAATTCAAAATTCTGAGAAAAAAAAGATAAATGGTGATACTAGCCATTGAGACATGCCACCTCATTTTTTATTCCCCAGCTTTATATTATATATATATGTGATGTGTCTAAACTAAATCGAAGTGATTTCTTCGGCATTCACAAATAGTTGGCGCATGTTTTATACTTCTATTGAAACCACGACAAATTGACATTCGCCTAGATCTTACAAACTTCTCTTGGAGTGATGAATAGTGAGGCACACATTCTTCTTAGATTTGATGATAATTATAGTCAGACTTCTCTATAATAATGTTATTTATTTGGACATTTTTATATTGCTTTAGAGAATGATTATTATACATTCATATATAATTTTAGAGGCGGATGGAGCACTATAACTTGGGGTTCAATTGAACCCTAAACTTTCGATGCGGGGTATAAATTTATGTGTAAAAATTTACTAAAATTGCAATAAATAGTAGATTTGAACCCATAACTTTAGAAATATAATGGTTTAGTGCTAAAAATCTAAGATGTTGAACTCTTAGAATTTAAATCCTAGATCCGCCTCTGTATAATTTGACCGTTGAAGACAAAACTTACACCAAAATTCATTTGTTTCCAAAAAAAAATTTGCTAAAAGAAGACATAATATTTAATTTAAAATCTCAAGAAATATTCATATTTCATAATTAAAGTTCTTAAAAGCTAATACATTATTAATAAATTCGTAACTAGTTGTATAGTAGCTACTACACATAATTAAAATCTCTAAAGCATATACATATTTTAAAATTAATTAATAAAAGAATTTTATAATTGTAGCTTGTTTTATAGATTCTAGTCAATCTCTTCATATCAATATAACACTTGAATTAGCGAAGATTTTCATTCAAACTTTCAACAAAAGGGTTTAAGGCAATCTAAGAGCTTAACAATTAAATCTTCTATCTCAACTCAAGTATCAATAGGTTGACGTTCCCTTTTGTCTCCACAGGGAAAGATTTTATGATAAGAAGTGTTGCATCACGTTATTTCAATATTTAGCTTTATGAGACTGAAATTGTAGCTAGTGCTTTAAATATGAAAATAATTATTGAAAATAGAAGTGGAAAATATAGTAAAATCAATCGGAATTAGATCATTATAGTGAAAGGAAAAATCAATTAAATTTTTAGTAGGGTTGTTATAGAGAACCAATTTTACCAACAAAAAAAAAAAGCAGTATAATGATGATTAAAAAAAAGCAGTATAATGATGATCTCTATTATTATATGTAGAATGTTGTTATAAAAAGCTAAAATACAACATAAAACATTAGTTATAAAGAAAATTTGATTACTATAATGAAATGCTATTATAGAGGATGTCAGATAGAAAGGTCTTATTGTAGTATGAATATAGGAGAATTACAACAAAAATTATTTGTTGTCAACAACATTAGTTTAGAGATATCATACTTGGTTATTTTTCTTCAGATCACAAAATCTTCTTTTTAATTAGAGAAATAAGAGTTGGCTCTTTGAGCCGAGAGTCTGTCGGAAACAGTCTCTTTGCCCCACAAAGGCAGAGGTAAAATCTACGTATACCCTATCCTCCCCAAAACCCACTTATGGGATCACACTGGGTATGTTGTTATTGTTGTAAATAAGAGTAGGTTATTATTCTTTGGATTAAAATATCGCTCTTTTTATTAGAAACTTAATTCTAGCTGGTTATTATTCTTGAGATTACGATGCTGTATTTTTTTTAAAAAAGGAAGTGATGAAATCACTGCATATATAGTAATCAAAATGTCACAGCATCACCTTCACTCTTCTCCATTTTTTTTAATTCCAAAAAAAAAAAAAAATTGCTGATCTTCCCATAATATGATTGGATATATTGGTCTCAGAGGCCGACCCAGGATTTTGACGCAGAGGGGGCACTAATGACCAAATGCCTTAATACGGACATGTCAATTGTTACTGTCAAAGTTTGGCATGCAATTTTTTAAAAACTTAATAATTATGATAAGGTATTAGTAAAATAGTATAAAGTATAAACTTCCACATTGGAAGAAGGAGAATTTGTTTAGAATGCGGAAAAGATTTGCTTTGGGGCTTTTTTTTTTTTGATGTGTGTGTGTGTGGGGGGGGGGGGGGGGGGTTAAGGGAGGACTAAAGAATATATGGAAAAAAAAATATGTGGGCTTATTAATTTACTTGTAGAGAATCTACAAAACAAATTCAATAAAAAATAGAAACTAAACTGCTATAGCCAGATTCCAACCCAGTTTTCATGCAAGGACATAAGGGGCCGAACAACCAATTGCACGTAGATATATCTCAGCGGTCCTTTTAAATATACATACGGTTTTTACGGTGTATACACCATACATATACAATGTTTTTTCAAGGTTAGAGGTGGCACATGACCCCTCCTAATAGGGTGGGTCCGCTGATTGGTCTATCTATTTATTTTCGTCAACGCAACAACTCTTATTTCTCTAATTAAAAAAAAGATTTTGTGATCTGAAAGAATAATAACCAGCTATTATATCTCTAAACTAATGTTGCTTACCTTTTATAAAATTCTAAAGGATCATTAAGAATCGAGAATCGCTTGTTATTAGACCTTTCTCAAAGCCAGAAAAGTAGAAGCTAGAACATAAACGAAAATTAATTTCGAACCCACAATATTTAGTAATTTACTTTGAGTTCTTGTTGAGGAATTAGCCCTCCACTGTTGTCCAATATATTTGGATTGATTCCTCTCAAGATAGAACAGAAAACTATTTTATAATAGCGGCAATTTAAACTATAGAATTTCGGTGAACTCAAATTAATGGAGCAGATCACACTGGACGTCCTTACTTTTGGCTTTTAAAACTTAACTCAGAAACACAGAAATAAGAGGGAAAAGTTTTCAGATTTTTGAGGTGAAAATTGACGCCAAGCCTCTGAATTTAAAACCAATGAGTTGTAGTTCAAATGGTGCGAAGACGCCCATTTGAAATTTTAGGTAATGACCGTTTGAATAATGTCACATGGTTTTACGAAAAAAGTCACGAAATTGAAAATTAAAAAGAAAAATATTTAGTCCAAAATTTTTATCAATCAATCATGGTAACCTCAACCATTGATAACTACATATGAATCCTTTTTCCGTTTACACCTATTATCTCAAGTTTTGGATCGAAGACACAAATAGTTCATGGGGGAAACTTAAGTTATCAGAGGCAAAGACAAGCGAAAGACGATGCGGAACTTGCTTTATTCTCAACTTTTAAGAGGTAAAAGAAGTGTTTTTTATATGAACACCAGGAGCGGATCTACATGGAGCTAAGAAGGGCCCCTTTGGTCAGAAAATTACAGTGCGTATGCAAAATTAAATTATATATATATATATTAAATGTTAAACCTCCTTAGCACAAATTAAAAGATAATTAACGATCAACAAGGTTAAAATTTTCGTAGAGCACCCAAGTTCGGATCTTGCTTAAAACCCAACCCCGCGGCCCTCGATGCCTCGTGAAACGAAGTCAACGATACATTCGCCTCAGAATCCGGAATTTGATATCTCTGAAAGAAAATATTGAAATCATAGTCACACACAGCTCCCCCAAGATTTTATATATACTATTTCCCCTTTTTTTGTTTTTGTTTTTAAAAATACTATTCTCTTCACGTGCACGCTATGACGTTAGTACTTGTACAGTATGTATCTTAATTCCTAAGAAATATAATATTCTAAACGTTCATCTTATAAAAATTAGTCTAAAGATATAGAAAAATAAAAAAGCGTGTATTCTGAAATGTTTTTGGTGGGTTGTGACTTGAGAGGGGATGGATAGGGTCCTTTCATATTTAATCAGGGATTTAGGGTACAAATTTGGGTATGAAAAAATCCAGTCAAAGAGCACTTCCCTCTTAATCGGCCTTAAGCGGCGTGAATCCGGATTAGCAGGGAACTCCAATGTAGATACCAGACATCGGATGAGAAATCAAAAAATACAGTGTTTGTGGTGTCTAATACGAACTTTAGAAATTGAAAAAAAAAAAAAAGAGATTTCCTCTAAAAGGAACATGTGATATTGTTGTTTTAATTTTGTCCACTTTTTAAAGAATTTGGGTAAAAATATTCTCAGCGCTACACACCAGAAAGAATGAAAAATTACGTTTTCACAAATTTTGTCAGGGGCATAGTTTTGGTACAATATTCATTCTACCTATCTTGTTAAATTCTTCACAATCTTGTCAAATTGACAAATCTTGTCTTGTTCACAAGTTATGTTGAGGGGGGAGAACTTTGATATATATATTGTACACAAGTTACTCCCACGAGCAAATTAAAACTCATTTTGTTCACAAGTTATGCCGGGTGGGCATAGCTTTGGTTGATGGACAAAACTTGCCTGTATTATTCAATATTGGTCACAGGTTTGCCAGATAGACAATACTTGGTGGTAGCTATTTTCATTCTATAAATCTTGTAAATTCTTCACGTCAAATCGACAAACTTTGTATGTGTAACTCAATTATTCACAAATTGTACCATATTAACAAAACTTGATACTACTTTCATTCTGCATACTTTTGTATTGGATATTTACTCCAAATTCTTAACTCACAAAATAATAATCTAGTTTGTGCGGATTATTAGACAACACCTTTTGAAATTATTGATTGAGGTGAGATGATGAGATTCATGTACTCTTATTATAAGAGTCTGAAGATTCGAGATCTGTGAATGGGGGAACGCTTGATAGAGAACGCTTCCCTCATAAATGAGCCTACCCAATATGAATCTTGCGGAAATTTTCTATTTTATGGGCCGGTATTTATATTTTGTCCCCATTTTAAAAGAATTCAAATATAGACCTAATGGCAGATGACAGCTCGCCTCTTCACATTCTGTTTTTTCCTCCTTCCTCTTTTTCTTCGTTATTATCCTTCTATTCCAAAATATATTCTCCCTAAATTAATATTATATAATCGTCATTGAGATCAATATCAAGAATCAAATCTCATAAGGAAACATGTTCCATGACTCTTGAAAGCAATATACTTATTAAGTTTCTCAATAGAAGACGTCAACCCACGTTTGTTGATTATTAGTAGCTTGCTTTAGTACTTTTTCTTCGTGATCAAGAAAATTGAAAAAGAAGAACGAAAAGAAATACTAGTACTTTCTGAATTGTTTATTATACGACAAGAAACTTAGAAGTTGCACCAGTAGGATGAAGATTGTAACAAGTCCTACAGTCCAATAACATTTGTGAACAATTGAACAACACATGTAAATTTTGTCAATGCGATGATACTTGAAAATAACTTAACACAATATGCGGATGAAGATAGTATCAAGTCTAGTCAGTTTTGTAAAACGTATAACAATTAAATAACACAGACAAATTTTACCAATTCGGCAAATTAAAACTTGTGAACAATTAGTAATACGATAGGTAGAATCAAGATAAAATTATGATCCTGCCCACTTGTGAACAATGCAAGATTAGTTAATTCGACAAAATTTGTGAGATTTAACAAGATATATGGAATGAAGATTGTATCAATGTTATGCCCCACCCAAACTAATTTGTGAACAAGACAAGATTTGTTAATTCGGCAGAATTAGTGAACAATTTCAGAAGATAGATAGAATGAATATTGTACTAAAGTTATGCCCGCCCCGCATAACTTGTGAAAACTTAATTTCTCATTCTTTTGGGTGTTTAACACTGAGGTTATTTTTGCGCAAATTCCTTAAACGGGGATAAATTTAAACAACGCCCACAAGTGATCCTATTTGTGCCAATCTCAGCGGATCTTGGGATTGTTTATTCTATATGTTACCATGTGTTCAAATTTTGTTTATCAGAATATAAAAAATTCATGCAAATTGGTTCAAGTGAAGCTTGCCAATCATACATCTATGAAACGTATAAGCAATTGGTAATGAAAACGCAATAAATAACAGAATGTCAATGATCTAATGCTATAATGACCATTGAGATATGCTAGTTGCTTTATTAAATATTCTTCATTAGTTGTCATTCTCTTTTACTCATTCAATACAGTGCAACTTCAAGAAATATATCTTTATTCTGTGACTAAAACGTTAGTTAGACAAGATATAATATTTAAACTAAAATTACACTTCACATCTCACATAGCAATCACCAGGTCAACGTGCAAATACTCAGCCTAGAATACAACTAGCTAGGATTATAAATTATAAGTGCAACGATTTATCTTCTAAAGGTGTTTTTAGTCTTTTTCATTTTTATTTTCTATGTGAAGTATAATATGCGTGAGAAGTGATGTGCTACACGCCCTACGTTCTATCCTAATCAATATCAGATTCTCGCTTATTAGATAGAACACATTACTCTACCTGTTTCAGGCTAGCATTTGCAGAATAGCAAAGAATAGTAAAGTAAAAGACACAACAATTTTACGAGGAAAACACCCGGCTCACAAGGGTGAAAAAACCACGACCTACACCTCTCTAGGATTTATCCCAAACTCCACTACAACTGTGAGCCTGTGCAAATTCAAGTTACAACCTTTGTAACCTAAGAACTAAACTCAAATTCCTATCTTACTAATCTTTCTACACTAGCAAGCCCCCTTCAAGTTATCCCAACTTGAAGTTGAATTTGACTAACAATTTATACCGATAATGTATGCTTTTATAAAAGCAAATAAAGGTACAACTCGATAAATAGCCTAATACACAAGTCTAGACTCAAGAACTGTAAAACAGCTTCTTTATTCTTCTTCGTAGTATCAGGGTCGCACTACTGTAATCAGAACTTCTCTCAATTATAGCTTTGATGGCTTTTGCTCAACTTCTGATTTTCTCTCTTTGTAGGTGCGCAAACTTTTTTCTTGGTAAGACTTGGATATATATATATATATATATATATATATATATATATATATATAATATTGTGTGCGCAGCATTCTTCAAAACCTAAACCCTTCATGAAAAGGCCCATTAGTTGTAATAGGGTTTTAGTTGACTTAGGATCCTTGCCTTTCCATGCGGCTTCATTGTCCTTGAAGGAGTCTGAAGTATCTTGATAATTATGGCAATTAATCCTGCAGATCTTGAGCGCCAAGTCTTTACCATAAAATACAAATCCTACTCCGAGTAGGACTGTGATCTGGAACATGTTCTTGAACCCGGTCAAAGCACATGGTTCTTCATTCTCTGAATCTTCTCACTTGTCTGAGCTAGAATATTGATGTGCCGGGAAATGGAGGCACAATTGATACCTTTTTACGAGAATTTTTACTTGTTTTTAGGCAAGTGGGTGTGGTTTTGATGTGTTTTTGTCATGTTCCAGGTGAATCATAGAGTTCGGGTTCAAGTAGAAGTTACAGAAAAGTTGCACTGAAACTTGATTTTCATGGTCCGTAGAAAGTTGCACGGACCGTATTTCTGGGTATACAAAAAGTGGCAAAGTAATAGAATGTCACAATGGAGAGATGCTGAACCACAAACACTTATACGGACCGTACAATATTGTACGGGCCATATAAGTGGATGTGACGAAGGTTGGAAGAAGTTTCACGGGCAGGATTTTATGAGCCGTATAAAGTTACACGAACCGTGGAATGCCAGTTCGTATTGTTCTTTGCAGACATATGGATGAAGGTCGTATAAGTCTTATACGGTTCGTAGAAAATTATACGGACCGTATAAGTACCGCCTGGGACTTAAGTGCAAATTCTGTAATTTTACGTTTTGAAACCTATAAATAGTCCATTGTAGGGTTTTAATTGTTATCAGTTATTATATTTTGACTTTTGTCTTAGAACATTAAATACTCTCTATTTTTTTAAGGTTCAAACATCAATTCAAGTATTATCAATTCCTTTTTTCTTCCAAAGTAAGCACTTATGAATTCTTCAATTTCTTATTTCTTGTTCTTTGTCATGAGTAGCTAAATTCCCTTACCAAGGTTGTGAACCCAATGATGGGTGTTTTGTGATTGGGTTTGTGATTGATATACACATAATGGATTATTAGGGTTTATTTATTCTTCATTCTTCATTCACAATTAATGGTTGCAATCATTGATTAAAGCCATAAACCTTGATTTATTTGAGAAAATAATTAGGGTTGGTAAGAATAAATAACAAGGACTCAAAGCTTTAAGCTTTGTTTAATAGATTTACTTAGGCATAAGACGAATCTACTGGGCATAATTAATCGTTCTTCATAGTTACTTTCTTATATTTGGGAAAATCATAGAAAGAGATAATCTTTATTTATTGGGAAATAGTAGAGATTTATATAGAGATTAAGTGCATTCATATAATGATCCATTAGACGTATATATCAAGATCAATACCCATGATCATACACTCTATCTAAAGGGGACACAACCTTAGTTTCTTTTACCATAAATTTCCACCAAAGCAAGTAGATAGCAATTAGTCATAGAAAAACTAACTTTTACCAAAATCATCGGATTAAGACATTAGACCTAAATTTAGCATCCTACGACTTTAGTAACCTTTTCACACCATATTCCCTATGGTATTCGACCCCAACCTTGTTGGGTTACTATATTTGACAACGTCCGCGTTATACCATTAATAGGTGTAATTTGAACGCATCAAATTTTGGCGCCGTTGCCGGGGAATACGGTTTTGAAATTACTAAATAGTGTTTGCTTTGATTGAAGTCTTTTTGCTTATTCCATCACGCCTTGTTTACTACTCTGTGTAAACCAGGTGAACACGAATTAGAATTAGCAAAATCAACGTGTTGGTAACCAGGGGAATCGGTTGAACAATTAGGCGAATGAATCAGATGATGAGAATGTTTTCGCTGATCTTATTTCAAAGGACTATGCATCTGTTATTGTTCAGCCTCGAGTTGGAGCTGTTACCGTGAAATTGACTCCTCTCTATACTAGTTGTTGAAGCTTGAGGGATACTTTCAGAACTCTACCGAGAATGACCCTCAACGTCATTTGCAGAATTTTGTGGATGTGTGTGCTAATCACATCCAGAACAACATTACCCAAGATTCTATTCGGTTGAGGTTATTCAAATATTCCTTAGCTGGAGAGGCAAGAACATAATTTGAGAAGCTGCCCCGAAATTTGATTACTTCATGGGCAGAGATGGTGACTGCTTTGCCAGAATCATCTTTTGGTTCTGAATCTGAATTTAACAAAATCTTATATAAATATTCTCTAAGGTCATCATCTATGTTAAGGGCTTTAATCTTTTCCTTAACCTTACAATTTTTATAAAAATGACCTATTCTGCCACACTTATAACAGACTTTTGGGTTTTTGGACTTAATAAAATCCTTTCTTTCTTTGAAAGTCTTTTTGCGCCTAGCTTTTTTCTGCAAGCGCTTTTCCTTCCATTGTTGGAAGTCTATATGTTTTTTCTTATGCCTATGAGGCTTCTTAGAAGATTGTGGAATGTCCAATCCAAACTGTCCACAAAATTCTCCTAATTGTTGTCTTTCATTAAGACCATGGCGCTTGATTTGCTGATTGAGCCTAATTTCATTACATAAGGCTAATCCTTCCTGCATACAAGTACCAATTAAATTTCCATAAGTATAAGAATCATAATTAATACTTCTATCCCCTTTCCTAAGAGCTTTTCTAACTCTTTCTGCAAAAAGAGGAGGGAGTCCATTTATAAATTTGGACTTCCAGTGAGAGTCATTACTCTCTGGTAATTCCATGACCCTGCAAAGAAAAACATTTGTATACCACCTAAATGAGGTTAGGGTCTTACATCGAAGGTTTTGAAGCATGGTACGGATAGATTCACTATTATCGGACCATCTTCCTGAAAAATGTTCAACAATATTAATAACCAGTGTATAAATTGCATTGGCTACCGTTGCTTCATTACCAAGCTTTTGCTTAACAGCTCCTAAAATTGTATGACACTGTGTAGCAGTTACATAATTATCCCACCAACCTTTTAATTGGCCAGTGAAACCAGCTATAATCATATCTGCAATAACTCTTTCAGTGTTTTTATGGACTTTGCAGGTGGTGCTGTACATTAACATTCTATGAATAGTACAATAAATTTGACGTTCAGTATAACCGTCAATATTCCATTCATATATTTCCTTACCACTATAACTGTTGGAAATAACATGTTCATGCTCCTCTAACAAAACATCTTGAGGAGTTGGTCGAGGATAGTAGTACCTCCTCTGGGTAGGCTTAACAGCATAATATTCATCAATTTTGTTAATATCTGATGCTATACGAGCCTTATAGTCAATATCTGACAAGTATTCATTGTCCTCTGCTATTAAAGGACAGAGTTTTAAACCTTTAAATTTTTCATCTAAAAGTTTTTCTAAATCTGATAAATGTTTTAATTTAAAATCATGAATCTCAGGAGGAGGCTGTATACTTGGAGTAGCAACAACTTCCTTCTGCTTATCTTTATCAGAAGTCGTCGTCTTATTAAGACAGGATAAAAGTTTATCCACTTTTTCATGGAGTGAAAATATTTGTTCACCCAAAATATTCATATAAATATTGGAATAATTTGTTGCCTAACCATATTATTAATATATTTGGTCATGACATGCAAATTATTGCTTTCAATCAATTTTGAAAAAACTGCAAAATGTAAATCTTTTCCTATTTGAAAAGATTGCTGTGGAGGAAATATAGTATGAACAACTTCCCCGCTAGCTAATTTATAATCTCTTTCTAACACAGAAATATAATTAGCAAGATATTTTGCCATGAACGAAGGCACAAAAGATATAATCTTATTTGCTTTGGAAAGATCTTTATAAAATTCCTCTTGGAAAACTGTTGTTTCCTCTGGTTTAAAATTATCAAAAAACCATTTTCTAAATGGTATCCATTTAGGTGTATAAAACTCTTTACTAATTTGTAATCTTGCGGGTGATCCCCGACTAAAATCTATTTTCGGGACTTGATCCATTAAATAGTTTGAAAATCCATATCTGACTTAGTTAATTTTGGGTCTTGTACACCAGTTACAATATTATCCTGGTGAATTTTCAAATTATCAATCCTATTAGAATTAGTATCTCTCATTTGAGAAGTAGGGGCCCTTGATGGAGTCTGTACTATATAATCAATAGGAGATATATAAGATCGTTTGGAAGACATAAATCTATGTATACCAGATCGAACACTATTATGTTCATTATCTTCTAATAAAGATTCCGGTTCATGAAATATTAATTTAACTGTCCCATCTGGGATCTGTTCAATTTCTGAAATTTCAGTAAAAACATTTTGAGGAGGTGTTGCTCCTTCAATGACCTGCTCTTTTGGGAAATCTATTTCTTCCCACTTGATAGGTCTTCTAGTCATAACATTGGATTTACCAAAATTAGTTTCTATTAAAACAGTTTCATTTTTGAAATCCATGATTCTACACATAGGATTCATAGTATATAAAGGTTTATAATATATTCTATAACAGATGCATATTACCTCTGTTCCTGGCATATAATCATAACCATGCAATTTGATACTTAATATTAAAGCATCTAAAGAATTTTCATCTTGCAAAGACACTTGCAAGTTAGGATAAGCATTAAAATAAACTGGACCATAAGCCAAACTTGTTTGGACTGTCCCTATGAGGGATTTTTTCCAGTTTCTATTTCTTCCATCTCGTAAAGCTGCCATAAAACTTTCTGGTAAACCTCTTAAGGTTAACGGCTTAAATGCAACCTGTACTAACCCAATATGCATAAATCTATGGGTTCCCATATAAGGGGCAAGATCACTGTCAGATAATAGTCTAAAAGTAGCATGATCATTATCTACAGTCATAGTTTCTTCAGTAGTTTTAACTACTTGTTTGAGACCTAATTTCTCAAAAGTACCCATCTGATATATTAATCTGGGTTCTATTTTAGGAATCGTCCATTTATTAAGGAGGTCAAGTTCTCGAGAAGTATCATATTCCTCTTTTTTACTGTTTTTAACAGTTCTTTTTCGATTTATAAAATTCATGATATGAAATCGTTGAATTACATCACCTATTACTACTGGAACACCATGGCACTGATACCATTAACGATGTAGGATCGCGCCTCTGCATGATGTCATCTAGGTAACAACAGTTTTACTAGGTTACCGACCCTGGCGTTGGGGTTGTTCCTACCAGAACAAGTCCAACAAACGCCCTAAAACGCCTTCCTCGGCTAAGCAGGCTAACAACAGGACCACCGCTTGGTTATGAACAGTCCGCCTGGGTCAGTCTCTACCTAACCTTGAACATCATGTTTTGGCGTTGATCATGATGCATTAAAGCATTATTGCCATGATCTCAGTAGTCTAGTGTGACGTAATTCAACGGAGTATTTAGCCTATAAGGCTAAACATGAACTGAATTATAACTAAAGAAATAAAAATTAAAAATTAAAATTATACCTTAAATATGAAAATTGTGCTCAGCAGAAGAAGATTTATATATACAAACTTTTATTATAAGAGAACGGTTTTTTACAAGGGACAGAGTGGGAGAGAGCTTGTGCTTGGGGATCCAAGACTTGCCTCTCAACTGAGAAGAATGATCCTTATATAGTGGATCATGTACACTAAACAACAAAACTAAAAAGTAGATGACCGACAACATTATGGCCAGATAAAAAGAAAAAACGGAAAGTAAAAAGTAAAAGTGGCCGAAAGTGACCTAAGTGGAAAACATAATTATTACATTCTTAATAATTAAAGTTGCTTTATAAAAGCAAATTCCTTCTTTATTAAAGTAGCCGCCTAGTGGCGGGTCCCACCAATCATTTCATTAGTGACTTAACCTTGTCTTTTGTAGAGCTGGAAGATTCTTCCGTGCGGCCAAGAAATTGAGCCGCGAATTTTTCAAAGTCTTCCGTATTATCTAGACTTTGGGATTCCCTTGCTAAGACCTGTGTATCATAGTCTTCGCCTTCTTTATTATTATTGTCAGTGGTATGACCAACATACGTCATTGATGTATCAGACATAGCTTCCATATTAAGATGCTGCATTAAATTAGATTTAAATTCCTCCATGCAAGTGGCTATAAGTTGTTCTGGGGGAATTACTCCTTTCTTCATCTGAATTTTTCGAGCAATATGCTCAAAAGGACTAGGAACTTCCTTTTGTCTGGAATTAATAGAGTCCAATGTGCAATGGTAGTTTTGATTTGATTTATTAAATCCTGTCCTGGAATGGTTCCATCTTTAGATTTTTGAATCAATCTTTTCCAGAATTTTGTATAAAAAATTCTGTTCAAGCAAGGCATATTTTGCGGGGTATAACCCACTTCAACTGACCATTTCATGATCCATGGAATAGAGAATTCAATGAAGAAATACATATTAGAAATTTCTTCAGAGAAAGTAATATTATTTTCCAAATCTATTATGTTTGGAGAAACATCAACCCATTCAGTATATAAACTCTTGAAGGGTTCTGGTAAAGTTTTTACTGTTGGACCATAATGGATTCACTATTGATAAAACCAATTTGGAATACCCTGTTTATAATCATTGGTGCAGATTTTTATAAACCAAGAATGTTTCTTATTATCATTTTCATATAGAAGAGCTTTATTAAAGCTTTCAACATAGTCCCAATAATTGAATTTAACTGGGACTTTCTGTTCTGGGTGGATATAATCCCTGTCCTTTAACGGACTTATTCCCCATTCATTTGGAGAAAAGATCTTTTTTGTAATGATCTTTGAAAAGTTATAAACTTTTTTGGTATTAGCTGGATAAAAATGCTGAAATTCAGCTGACCCTCTATATGAAAGGATCATTTCATAATTCATCTGATATTTATAAGTCGGAGTAGCGTATGACACTTTATCAAAATACCTTTGCATTATTTGCCAAGGTTCATCTTTCCATTGGCGATCATCATTCTCAAGAAGAATTATTAACTCTCAATGAGTATTTTCTTCATATGAATCAGTGTCCCCATTATCATTAATTACGAGAGCACTGGAATATGATGGAGACATATTATCTCTTTTTTTTGTGCTTCTATGAAAGCAAGATATTCAGCATAAGTGATTTGTTTCTGGGTATTACCAGAAGTTTCTGCAATATTGTCGGCTATTAGCCTTTTGTTACCCATTTGGGCAAGAACAATGCCTCTGCCCGTTCCTTTTTTTCCTCTTCCCCTTCCTCTATTAGAGGGAGGTATCAATGTGGGTCTCATCCTGCAAATGAGAAAATGACAGTTATGAACTTAAATATTCCCTAGTGAGAAAATCAGGGAGACTATTATCCGATTCCTTTTTATAATGAATTTCAAAATCAAATGGCGCTAAAAGTGCTTGCCATCTGGCAAACATTTGTTTAGAAACATCATGTTTGCAATCTTTATTAAACATAAATTTAGCTGCTTGGCAGTCAGTTTTTATCAAAAACTTTTGATTGTATAAATCACCTTAAAATTTAAGAACACATTTAACTATAGCAAGAATTTCTTTTGCTACAGTAGCATAGTTCTTTTGACTATTATTCCATTTGCTAGAATGAAACTGGACTAAATATTCTTGTTTATCATTTGGAGAAAGTTGTTTAAGTATTCCTCCATAGCCAATATCAGAGGCATCAATTTCTATAATTTTTTGCCAGCTAGGATTGGCTAAAGTAAGACAAGGAAGATTATTAACTTTCCCCTTGATTTTTTGAACTGCTTGCGTATGAGCATCAGTCCAAGGTTTAGGAATCTTTTTTAATCTATCATGTAAAATAGATGTGTCTTGGGCCAAACCTTTATAAAATGGTGAAATATAATTTAAACTTCCAAGAAATCTTTGAAGTTGAGTTTTATCAGTAATAATATTAGGAAATTTAGAAGCAAATATTATACTTCTATGAATAGGAATAATTTTTCCCTTTTCAATATTATGACCTAAAAATCTGACCTTTGTTTGAAAAAGTGACATTTTTGGCTTAATAACTAAACCATTTTGAATAATAATTTTCTTGAATATATCAAGATGTTTAAAATGCATTTCAATAGTATTTTGAAAATACTAGAATATCATCGATATAAACAATGATAATGATAATAATAATAATAATAATAATAATAATAATAACAATAAGAATAAGAAGAAGAAGAAGAAGAAGAAGAAGAAGAAGAAGAAGAAGAAGAAGAAGAAGAACAACAACAACAACAACAACAACAACAACAACAACAACAACAACAACAACAACAATAATAATAATAATAATAATAATAATAATAATAATAATAAAAATAGTAATAATAATAATAATAATAATAATAATAATAATAATAGATAAGCGAATAGAGGGTTTTTAAACCTTTCACCTCAAACGTTGTCTTTCATCTTTTCCATTTCCCTCCATTAAACCCACGACCACCACAGACCATCCCACCATCACATAATAGCGAATAGAGGGTTTTTAAACCTTTCACCTCAAACGTTGTCTTTCATCTTTTCCATTTCCCTCCATTAAACCCACGACCACCACAGACCATCCCACCATCACACACTATCTTCCACCTTCACCCACTCGAATTCCATATTCCCAAACATATAAATCCGTCCAAGTAACCATAAACACCCAGCAAAATCCATCCCCACAGTAAAAAAATCCTCTGTTCAAGATAAAAAAAAATTAGTTTTTTTTTCCTGCCCTTGTTTTGCACAAGGTGTTCTTCAAGGACTCTTATCCAAATCATCAAGGCCCAGGTATGTTGATGTTTCATTCCGAAATTTTGCTTGAAGTGGTGAAAATTGTTTGTTGGATTTCAGTAGGTTTAAGATGTTACTCCACTTTTCCATGGTTGATGATTTTCTAAATTAGGGATGAGCATAATAGCTTGTTATGAACTCATGGGGTGATTCCACACTCTACTGAAGTGGAGGGCATTTCAACTGAAGAATCTAAGTTTTTGGATTCGGATGTTGTTATGCCCGTCAATACAAATTCCTTAAAAATGCTAATGACTTGTAAAATAGAAAAAAATGGGTGAAGTCTGAGTAACCCCACCCCTGTAAGAATTGAAACCATGGAATAGTGTATATGTGATGATCTGCTGTAACCAAAAAGTAGTATAGGAGTGATAGGTTGGCGGAAGCCCTTGTTTTTGAATTACACGAGTCAAGCTGTTATACAGACCGTATACGGGTTGGCGGAAGCCCTTGTTTTTGAATTACACGAGTCAGGCTGTTATACGGACCGTATAATATTATACGGTCCGTGAAAACTTGTTCATGGTTCATGAATGGGGTTCTGAGTGGTCTGTTTCCCATATACCCTGACTTATACGGCCCGTATAATATTATTTGGAACGTATAAGACTTATGCGACCCAAAAAAAATATATATATATATATATATATATATATATAAAGTTAAAAGAGAGAACTATGTTTTCAGTCAGTTGCCACTTCTGAGACCTATCACTAACATAGGTTCTGTTGCAGCATGGTTCAAAAACGCAATGTACGAAGGGGTACGGGGCCCCGAGCTATTAGGGCTGAGGTCGAGCCCGAGACCAACCAGAGAAAAAGGTCAGGGGGGCTAGCAATCCTCAACACCCAATCATGACTCCTTCCACCTCGGAGGGAGGAGAAAAATCTGAGGAAACTGGTACGGAGACAGGTGACTCCTCAGATGATGAGAGAGATTCGAACAAGTGTGGCTCATCTAAGCCGATAGACACCCGAGCTCCAAAATCTGATGCTTCGCCAGAATCAGCACACGGCAAGCGCCGATTGGTTTTACGAAGTAAAACACTTCCAGATGATGCTTTACGGTTTGGAGTTCCGGGGTCAAATAAGTTGTACGAGGAGGGTCTGTCTACTATCAAGCGTAGGGGTGAGCCGAATTGAAGTATATGGGAAGAAAGGCAGTTGGTGTTCGAGGGTCTTGAGGCTCTTCCCAACACAACCGAAACACTCCGATTCTACAGGTTAGAGGTGTTTACTGAACCTGCTGGGGAGTTTTGCTCGGAGATTATACGGGAGTTTTATGCCAACTACGGGGATGAGTTGTTGAAGATGAAAAATCCCAGTCAGACTAATACTGCTCTCCCGCTGCTTGATGAAATTACGGTGTGGAATGTCAAGGTTGACATCTCAGCTGAGGCTATCAACAGAGTTTATTTCGGGGATGACTTTTAGGCATCGAAGGATGAGAAAGAGTACTTCGATAAGTTGGATCGCCGAAATCATCGGTCGCTGATCAAATGGATAGCTACGGTAATTTCCCACCCGGAGGTATATTGGGTGACCCAGCAAAGCCCGAAGATTGTCAAGGGTTCACTCAATAAGGAAGCTCGATTCTGGTGGCACCTGATGAGGTACAGACTGTTAGTGATCCAGAATGACAATACAATAATGATTTCCCGGGCAGTGGGTATTGTATCGATAATAAGTCGGTACCTAGTGAACATGGGGCGTATGATAGCTGATGAAATTCGACGGAGAGAACCCCAGCCTATGACTTCATTGGCATTCCCGTGTCTTATCACGGAGCTGTGTAGACGAGCTGAGGTTGTCGGCATTCCAGATCGGGGCCAATGCACCAAAAATAAGAATTCGGGGACTGGCGAAAGGGTAAAAAGGGGGATGCACCGGAGATATTTATGACCCCACCTGATGCAGATATAGAGGCTTCACCCGAGTCTGAGCCTGAAGCCATGGGGGATACTATTGTTACTGATGTTGATATGCCTGAAGCTGTTAGTACTGATGCTACAACTCAGGCCCATGCCACTGATCCTAGTACTGTGCCGGTTGAGGTGGCTGCTGGTACCACTTCCACTATTGATCCATCACCATCTCCTGCCCCTGCACCCGCTATTTTTGCGGGTCCTACCACTTCATCTGCTCCATCTCCTGCAGCGCAATCTGGGGTTGATTTGTTTACATTTTCAAGAGCGAGTTACCGAGAGTTAGCTTTCAAAACATTAAAGGCTGAAAAATAACTTGAGGTGATCTTGCAGCAGCTTAAGCCCCAAACAAACAAGCAAATCAACATTGCCAAGAGAGAGATTCGAGAGGAATATGCTCAGTCTCACGAGGTTTTCCAAGCACGAATGGACGGGTTTGAGACGAGGTTTGGTTGCTTTGAAGCAGTCGAAATCAGGGGGCAGTTCAGCTGTATTTAATACTAAATTGGAAAAGCTTAAGGCTAAATTGGATGCATTGAAGGCGCGCGAGCAAGTAGAGGAACCTATTCTGGCACCGCACACTAACATGGATATTGATATCCCGATCCAGAACCTGCTCGACTCTGAGGATGAAGGAGAGGAAGGAGAAAAGGCATGGGTGAAACGGCCACTAGATGCCGTAGTTGAGGATGTGAATGAGAGTAACAAGAGTCTGCACAAACTGGAGGAGGAGATGGTGCAAGCCACTACCTTGAACTCGTTGTGCGAAAACTATCCAGATCCAATGGGCGCGTCAGGTAGCCAGCCACGAGAAGCAGAGCCGAATATTGTTGCGTCTGAGGCAGTACAGTCTCGAGTCGAGGAACATAGCGCCTAGGGCGCCCAGGTATCCCTTACGATTTTTAATATTGTACCTAGAGTTGATACATTGGGGACATTGCTTGATCTTCAGTGGGGGGTGGAGGTACTTGATCAGGTTAATATTGTAAATATTTGTTTAGGAACCCCCTCGGCTTTTCTTTGCCAGAGTTCTTTTCCTGAGGGGTTTCATTTTGTTGAAAATTGGCATGTTTAGGATGTGCTTAGGTTGAGTAGAGTAGTTTTGACTTATTTGGTGTTGTTCTGTAACTGATGGCATGTTGTTATTGTTTGTTATTGTGGACCCCTCGAAAATTGAAAAATGCATACCTAGAACAGTTATTGGTTGACATGTTTGATTCTTTATATGACATTACTATTGTTGTGGTATTGTGTGTGATGAATGACTACTTAGGAGGTCACAAGTGTAAAAATAATTGTCCTTATGCCAATGTGTGTGTGAGTTGCTAGTTTGGTTCTATTTATGCATGTATAATCCAGAATTTGCCCGGTTAGTCTTGTTTGAAATTCGAAAGTTAGTTTGGTTGAGAAATGATCTTAGGCTTTCTTTGTATAAATACTCACTCTGCCTAAATAAGTCATACCAAATTGCAAATATCCCTAGTTTCCCTTTTTGAGCCTTTTGACCTTTTCTTTGGCTAGCCAATTATGAAAGCTTACCCTTTGTGAAATTAATCCATCTTCGCACCCGTTCCCTCCTTGACGCGACTATATAGATGAGGCAAAATGCCTAAGTTGGGGGTGGTGAAGTTGCTAGTAGAGATTCGATGTGGTAATTGCATAGAGAAAAAAAAAAGTTAAAAAAAAAACAAAACTAAACAGAAAAAATTTGGAAATCATAAATTTGTGCAATAAAAAGAATTATAAGTTGGTTAGGAATAAAACCACATTGAAGTTGAAAGCTTGAAAGAAAATAAAGGGGTTGGAAAGAAAAAGAGGTGAATTAAGGTGAAGAAATATTGTGGCGTTCGAGGAGGGTGAGTCACTAATATCCAAAAAGTATCCTACCCGTCCCTAAGCCTACATTACAAGTCAAAACAAGTCCTAATGTGATCACAACTGAACAAGCCTAGGATGAAAACATAGAATATAAGGCAAGCCTATGGTATTTGTATGTGTAGATATGAATTTCTTTGTGAGTGTGAGTGTTTTTCTTTTCTTGTTCGTCTTCGTCCCATTCTTATTGTATATATGTGTGTTGGGATATTCTCTGGTCTATGTAAGGGCATAAGGATGAGAATTGAGCAATTTGAAGTGACCGCCTAAAGTAGCATTTGTGTGCAACATGATATGTTCGATAATGTAATGTTATGCATTGAAGCTTTATTATAAGTCATAGCATTTTTGGGTGGTGTATATAGTTTGAGAATCGAAAAAATTGGGGGAGTCCTTGCAAGAAAAGCATGCATGCCGGTAGTTCAGAGTCAAAACCAATGTAGACATTATTACTCTATGATATCTAGGTGTTAGTCGAGTCCTAGTTGTGTCCACTACTTGTTTGAGGACAAGCAAAGACTTTAAGTTGGGGGTGTTGATGTGTCAGGAAATTGAGGCACAATTGATACCTTTTTACGAGAATTTTTACTTGTTTTTAGGCAAGTGGGTGTAGTTTTGATGTGTTTTTGTCATGTTCCAGTTGAATCATAGAGTTCGGGTTCAAGAAGTAGAAGTTACAGAAAAGTTGCACTGAAGCTTGATTTTCACGGTCCGTAGAAAGTTGCACGGACCGTATTTCTGGGTATACAAAAAGTGGCAAAGTAATAGAATGTCACAATGGAGAGATGCTGAACCACAAACAC
Organism: Lycium barbarum; assembly: GCF_019175385.1. Lineage (NCBI taxonomy): Eukaryota > Viridiplantae > Streptophyta > Magnoliopsida > Solanales > Solanaceae > Lycium > Lycium barbarum. The sequence goes on from NC_083342.1 coordinate 16,825,904, forward strand.
TTATACGGACCGTACAATATTGTACGGGCCATATAAGTGGATGTGACGAAGGTTGGAAGAAGTTTCACGGGCAGGATTTTATGAGCCATATAAAGTTACACGAACCGTGGAATGCCAGTTCGTATTGTTCTTTGCAGACATATGGATGAAGGTCGTATAAGTCTTATACGGTTCGTAGAAAATTGTACGGACCGTATAAGTACCGCCTGGGACTTAAGTGCAAATTCTGTAATTTTACGTTTTGAAACCTATAAATAGTCCATTGTAGGGTTTTAATTGTTATCAGTTATTATATTTTGACTTTTGTCTTAGAACATTAAATACTCTCTATTTTTTTAAGGTTCAAACATCAATTCAAGTATTATCAATTCCTTTTTTCTTCCAAAGTAAGCACTTATGAATTCTTCAATTTCTTATTTCTTGTTCTTTGTCATGAGTAGCTAAATTCCCTTACCAAGGTTGTGAACCCAATGATGGGTGTTTTGTGATTGGGTTTGTGATTGATATACACATAATGGATTATTAGGGTTTATTTATTCTTCATTCTTCATTCACAATTAATGGTTGCAATCATTGATTAAAGCCATAAACCTTGATTTATTTGAGAAAATAATTAGGGTTGGTAAGAATAAATAACAAGGACTCAAAGCTTTAAGCTTTGTTTAATAGATTTACTTAGGCATAAGACGAATCTACTTGGCATAATTAATCATTCTTCATAGTTACTTTCTTGTATTTGGGAAAATCATAGAAAGAGAGAATCTTTATTTATTGGGAAATAGTAGAGATTCATATAGAGATTAAGTGCATTCATATAATGATCCATTAGACGTATATCAAGATCAATACCCATGATCATACACTCTATCTAAAGGGGACACAACCTTAGTTTCTTTTACCATAAATTTCCACCAAAGCAAGTAGATAGCAATTAGTCATAGAAAAACCAACTTTTACCAAAATCATCGGATTAAGACATTAGACCTAAATTTAGCATCCTATGACTTTAGTAACCTTTTCACACCATATTCCCTGTGATATTCGACCCCAACCTTGTTGGGTTACTATATTTGACAACGTCCGCGTTATACCATTAATAGGTGTAATTTGAGCGTATCAAATATGTCCACAAACCTGCAGCAGTCTTTGACTCATCCTTTCCTATCTCATTCTCCTATCTCTGAGGTCACTATGTTCTTGATCTTGATTCAATCAGCTCCATCTTCATCAGATCAAGTTTAATCTAGGATAAGCTTAGTCTTCACAATCTGAATCTTCTATAGCTTTCTTCTCTTACAAACTCCTTCCTCCTGTCTTCTGTACTTGCTTACTTCTGCATATCTGAACTCTGAAGAACATACCTATCATATGGTTTGGAACACCTTTATAGACCTAGTACATCTATCCTTATCTAGCTCTGATCTATTTAGAACACTTTGGCTTTGGGTTGAAGCATGTTTGCAAACTTGGTTCATGTGTTCAGGTGTTTTGCTTGTATGCAACTATTCTCTTCAAGATCCCATAGAACATTTATTAGAACATATCCCCAGACCAGGTTCACCCATCCTGTTGTGTGGCTTTGTTCATTCACTTCATCTATTTTTAGAGATGGTTTATTTTCTATGTTCATTTTCTTTGTCCATCATCAAAATATACATACCTTTTGCTCAAACCTTTTGCCCAACTGTTGTACAAGGTTCAAAGAAGGCTAGGTGTGGTCCTCCTTCTTCAAATGTAATCTTTTTTAACTCTTAATGAAAGGGGGAAATTTTAACAAAACAAAAAAAAATCATCAAAATATAAATGCTTATGTCAATAAATTCCCCTTTTTTTATGATGAAAAATTCATGTCTTTGAAGCAGGTAATGCAACCTATTCCAAACATCTTACAGTCTAGAAAGTAAACATTTTAACATAACAACATGAACCGGTTAGTGTACATAGCTCAAAAAGCATTAGCACATATATCCATCTTCTCCCTTCTGGCATCATTAAAAAGCTATCTCAGAATATAGGAAGTAAAATTTATCAATATTGAACTCATGGCCACTGGGGTATCACATATACACACAATATAATCAGTCACATTTGAAGTAAAGAAAACATACAGATCATACGAATAAGACACAATTTTGTAAGATATGTAATATTGTTTTCATTAACTTTCAACAAGTACAATTTCAGTCCCTTGCTTACAACTATACACAACAGATCAGTTTTACACAACTGAGGACCTAGATATGCTAAAATTATTACATGGATAAAATTAAAGAGACCCTGGTCACTTTGCTAGGGACTGTGACCAGGGTGAAAGGTAGGATCTATGGCTAATTTCTAGGAAATCCTAACTAGAGGGTGTTGAGTTTCTTGGCTATAAGGGAAGTATATATCTTTCTTTGCGCTCTACCCCGCATCACCATATGAAACAACCCTTTGCCCCTAGGAAGAACCATTATCTTTATCCACTTTTCCCCCCAAGAAGACCCATCATCTTTTTCCACCGTTTTTGCCTATGAGGACCAACATCCTGATTGTTCTTCTTTTCCAGATAGTGGAGGGTTCTTCTTTTTATCTCACCACAAAGCGTCATGTATTCATCACCCATTTTCTCTATTTTCCCCGCGCCGTATTAACACGTGCTAGTAGTGTCTAGCAACTCATTTTCTTGAGAAGTTGCTGTGTTACTGGTATCCGCTGAGCTAGCCCCTGTTTTGGAGTTTTAAATTATTCCCCTTTTCTATGTGCTCCAACCACCTTTCCTTTTATTTTCGCCTTTTCTGATGGTGTATACATCTGTATGATGGGAAAAGGTGGGTTTATGAGAGTATAGTAGAGCGTATGGTCGAAGTTTGTGGAGTCATAGGATTGTGTGGGAGAGAATGGATGATAAGAAAAGGAAGAGGTATCAGACATATATTTTTTCAATTTGTTCCAGATGAGAGAGAGAGAGAGAGAGAGAGAGAGAGAGAGAGAGAGAGAGAGAGAGAAGGAGAGGTGACGATTTAAGATGAAAAGAAGTGAGGTGTGGGTTGGTTTATGTAGAAAAAAGGATGAAGAGTAAAGAGGTGTGAACATAGCATTTGAAGAGTCTTTTTTGGGAGAGGGAGATTTGATAGTTGTAGTTTTTCAAGATAGTCATCATGGCTCAACTTTTTCCTTTCTCAATACACTTTTTAATGACGACTAGACTTGACTAGGGTGGTAAAAATAGGTTGTCTATATTGTTTCATTAGTTGTATGTATAATTGACTTGCAAGGGAAAGAATACATGCCTGATGAGTAATGACTAATCATGTGCAATCTTTGATTTAAGGCCTATTTCTGTGACAATCACAATGTTAGACCTCAAGAGTTCATGACCCTGTTATGGTATAGAACATACAACTAAATGCACAAGACTGAGTAAAGTATTGTTCACCTTTTTGAAAAGCCAATTTAATCTAAGACAAAGTCATTAGCCAATTTTAAGAAGTACATATACAACTTTAATCACTCCCAGTACTAACCTAATTCTTTCTTTTCTAAGCTAGTTTTGGAATTTTAAAAAATTAATCTACCCTTAATCTTGAAATGAATTGAGACCCGTTATTTTCTTTCAGTAATGATGTCTTATATTCAGGGGACATATGAGCTTAGACTGACCCAAATTTTTAGCAGTATTGGATGCATTTGTGTGATTAGGCAAGTAATTTTCATACCAGAGTCTTTTATTTTTGTACAAGTCATAATGACTGAGCACAACACAAGACAGGGCCACATATATTTGCCTCCACACCGGATATGCTCTTTGAGATCTACTTCCTTGATGACCCTAATTCCTAGCAATAGGTTATGCCTGTAGCACCTTACTGAATTTCATCTTTGTAGACAGCTCACCAACCTAGACATTATTGGCACTTTCCTGGATCAGGTTGAGCTACTTGCTCCATTTGTTTTCCTCAATTTGTCTGATAGAACAAGTTCTATAAATCATTTCATTGTGCATGAGTATCCTCAATCTGATGATTCTTCATTTTATAGCAGTTTCTTTTGGATCACCACTATCCTTTAATTTCTCGGTCCAGTGCTGGAACTTTCTTCAGATGGGGTGTTTCCTTTATTCACGCTGATCATTTGAAGTCCAGCTTGAATGTTTTTCTGTACTTTTAGTGGTGAACTAGGTTCATCTAGATGTTTCACCCAGTGTTCCCCTGTCTTCCTGCTAATTTGTTAAGTAAACTTGAACTTTTGCTGCATTCCCCTTTCTTCTTTTCTAAGAGTGAACAAGGTTGTTATTGCTTAAGCCACTTGTTATAGTTTGAGTAACCACCATCCATATATCCTTTTAGCTTGGTCTCTGTCACTCGGATTTGCAAGACCAATCAAATATGCGTTCTAGGCACCCAGGCAAGCTTGGGTCTTTTTCCTTTTACAATGGGATGTCAAATCCTTCTTAGTCTATTCAGGTATAGCCCATGTGAACCTGTTTCCTACACCTGTTGCAACCTTCCTGATTGGCTTGGAGTTTCTTATTACAGTTTTCAGATTTCTTTCCTCATAGCTTATCCCTACTGGACACTTAATTTTGTAATGTCCCAACTTGCCACAGAGAGTACACAATTCCTCATCTGGCAATTCTTGTTTGGCCATCCTATCTAACTCCAATCCTATAGTTATACTACAGGTTTGACTGGTAAGATTTGAGAGGAATTGAGAAGCTTGAGTCCAACGTTTTGCTCTTCCAAGTTCCTGCTCTGTTCTTAGCAAGTTTGAGCTGATTTTTCTAAATTTTTCTTTCTCAAGACGCAATTCCTCTTTTATCTTCTTTAGTTTAGATTCGACCCTAAGTTGTTCATTGCTCATCCCTGATTTACCCAGTTTTATTGTCAGCTTAAGAACTTCAGATGGAAGGCTCAGGACAAATGAACCAAGTTTAGCAACCTGTTCTTTCAACAAATATTTTTCTGTTTCAGTCTTGTCTCTACAAGCTTCACTACTCATCAGTTGATCTTTTAAGCAAGTAATTCACTGAGATAGTCAACTCTTTTTGTACTCATCTCTTGGTATTCATCAATTAGGATGTTCATCAAATCCATCAATTTCTCTTTTGAGAGCAAATCTAACTTGCCTTTAAGCCCATAGGTATTTGCCTTGATATCCTTCTCAGAATTGGATTCTGAGTTTTCAGCTGCCATGAGAGTAGTGTGATCAGTTTCATCTTCAGATTCATCATCAGAGCCCTAGATTTCCACCATAGTTTATGTGGTTAACTTGTTTTTTCTGTCATTTGTCTGCTCCTTCTTCTTTTCCTTCTCTGCCTTTTCTCTTTTCCACTCAATTTCCTATAGTGGACAATCTTTAATCAGGTGATCACTCTTCTCGTACTTGAAGCATCCTCCAGTATATGGCTTGATAGAGCTCCCTCATCTTTCTGAAGAATTGTTTCTCCTATATTAATTCTCCTTTTTGAGGAATTTCCGAAAATCTTTGGTAATTAAGGCCATCTCATCTTCATCTTCTGCTTCTGTGGCTTTGAGTGCAAGAGATCTTTCGGTGCCTGCTTCTTTAGCCTTTGAATTCTTCATATCCATCTAGAATGTTTTCAAATTCCCTACTAGTTCATCTAGAGACATAATCTCTATGTCTTTTATTTCCCTTATGGCTGTTACCTTCATCTTGAAGGACTTAGGTTGAGTTCTTAAGATTTTATCAACTAAATTTTCAGTAGTGATGGTCTTTCCAAGAGAGGTGAATTCATTCACTATGGAGATGGACCTTGTGAACATCTCTGAAACTGTTTCTCCAGGCTTCATCCTGAAATTTTCAAAGTCAGTAGCCAATATAGCCTTCTTGAACTTCCTTACTTGAGTATTTCCTTCATGAGCATTCTTCAGGGAATCCCAGATTTGCTTGGCAATTGTACATCCAGAGATTTTATTGTACTCATCTGGTCCAACCCCACAGATTAAGACATTCTTGGCTTTCGCATTGTTTTCAAGAATTTTATAGTCACCCTCAGTATACTCACCCTTTTCCTTTTTCACTTTGGTCCTATCTTTAGCATATCCTTCATGGGGTGTTTAGGTCCTTCAATAACCCTATCCCAAAGCTCATAATCCTCAGCCTACAGATGATCCTCCATGCGAGCTTTCCACCATCTGTAATACTGTCCATTGAACAGTGGTGTCTTTCTAGGAGAGTATTCTTCACCGTGTCCAAGAGGTGGTGCATCATTCATCATGTTTCTTTCTTGAGGTGTTAACCTTTTAAAGAAAGCCTACTTTGATACCACTTATTGGGCTGCACGCCTTACGTTTTATCCTAATTAATACCAGATTTTTGCCTATGGGATAGAACATGTTACTCTACCTGTTCCAAGCTAGCGTTTGTAGAATATTAAAGAATAGTAAAGTAAAAGGCATAGAATTTTTACATGAAAACCACCCGGCTCGCAAGGGTGAAAAACCACGACTTACACCTTTGTAGGATTTTTCCCAAACTCCTCTACAACTGTGAGTAAGGGTGTCAAGTGGGCCGGGCCGGGCCATTTAAACGTGGGCCACAAGGGGCAGAGTCGGGCCGTAAGTTAGGGGCCGTCCGGCCCAGCCCACCCCGGATAGGGGCTACACCTCGGGCTAACTGGGCCTGGCTGGGTTATAGTTGGGGGGCGAGCTTTTTTTTTTTTTTTAAAGTTCTAATACAAAAATAGACATTTATATTTACTAATAATAATAAAATTAACATTTACATCTAATGATAAAGTTGCTAAATTAAAAAAAAGTTTAGTCGTCCTCAAATTCAAAAAGCTAGCTGTTGTAAATTTTAAAAACTAGTCGTTGCTAATTTTATTTGAACCCCTAAATTTATGAATAACTTCACTTTGGTCATATTTTCAAACTATAAATACCCCTCCATTCTTCTTCATTTTCACACAATTCTTCCACAATTCTCTCTTTATCTAAATTTGTTATTCAACTAGTGTACATTACTTCACCTCCACCTTCTCCTTGAGTTCGAAGATCAACTTCAAGTGCGGTGTGGATGCATTTTGAGCGAGTAAATGAGGAACATGTTAAATGTCAACATTGTGGTGACATATATCTCCACAAGTCCAGAGCGTCAGGTATTAGCCTATTAGAGGGGGGTGGGGGGGTGGAAGGGGGTACCAGTGTGTTGCGTAGACACTTGTGAAAAGGCATGAAATTGAACTGAATGATTTATCAAAGGTATATTTATTGAGATAAGTACTATAACAATCTAATATATACTATATACTGAAAATGTATCAAAGGTATATTTGTTGAGAAAACAAGATTGTCTAGCTTTAAAATACAATTTTAAAGAAAAGTAAAGTGCTCCGTAAAAAGAGACTCCTAATTTATTGGGATATAATGTTTTTAAAATACTTATTATTAGTAATAAATGTAGTACTTATTTTTTAATTTGAAGTGGGTCGGGCCGGGCCGGTGCCCCAATGGGCCATCACCCGGGCTACTGGTGGGCCGGGCTGGTGGGATGTCCACCTTGTCCGGCCCAGCCCCCTAATAAATCCCACCTAGCCCAGCCTCTTACACCTCTTAGTGGGTCTGGGTCGGGTTTACCAGGCCGGGTTCGGGCTGGCCCGGCCCACTTGACACCCTTAACTGTGAGGCTGTGCAAATTCAAGTTACAGCCTCTGTAACCTATGAACTAAACTCTAATTCCTATCTTACTAATCTCCCTAGACTAACAAGCCCCCTTCAAGTTATCCCAACTTGAAGTTGAATTTTACTAACAATTTATACCTATAATGTATGCTTCTATAAAAGCGGATAAAGGTACAACTCGATAAATAGCCTAATACACAAGTCTAGACTCAAGAACTGTAAAACATAAACTCTATAAAACAGCTTCCTTAATCTTCTTCGTAGTATCAGGGTCGCACTACTTTAATTAGAACTTCTCTCAATTATAGCTTTGACGGCTTTTCCTCAACTTCTGATTTTATCTCTTTGTAGGTGCGCAAACTTTCTTCTTGGTAAGACTTGCATATATATAGTATTGTGTGTGCAACAGTCGTCAAAACCTAAACCCTTCATGAATCGGCCCATTAGTTGTAATACGGTTTTAGTTGACTTAGGATCCTTGCCTTTCCATGCGGCTTCATTGTCCTTGTAGGAGTCTGAAATATCTTAATAATTATGGCAATAAATCCTGCAGATCTTGAGCGCCAAGTCTTTACCATAAAATACAAATCCTACTCTGAGTAGCGGACTGTGATCTAGAACATGTTCTTGAACCTGGTCCAAGCACATAGTTCTTCATTCTCTGAATCTTCTTACTTGTCTAAGCTGGAACATGTCCACAAACCTGCAGCCGTCTTTGATTTATCCTTTCTTAGCTCATTCTCCTATCTCTGAGGTGAACATGTTCTTGATCTTGATTCAATCAGCTCCATTTTCATCAGATTAAGCTTAATCCAGGATAAGCCTAGTCTTCACAATTTGAATCTTCTGTAGCTTTCTTCTCTTACAAACTCCTTCCCCCTGTCTTCTGTACGTGCTTACTTCTGTATATCTGAACTGAACTCTGAAGAACATACCTCTCATATGGTATGGAATATATTTATAGACCTGGTCTATCTATCCTTATCAAGCTCGAATCTGTTTACTGCACTTTGGATCTGTGTTGGAGCATGTTTGCAGACTTGGTTCATGTGTTCAGGTGTTTTGCATGTCTGCAACTATTCACTTCAAGATCCCACTGAATATTTCTTAGAACATATCCCCAGACCAGGTTCACCCATCCTGCTCTGTGGCTTTGTTCAATGCACTTCATCCGTTTGTAGAGCTGGTTTATTTTCTTTGTTCATTTTTCTTTATCCATCATCAAAACATACATGCTTATGTCAACTAGAAGTTACATGTTTTCCACTGTATAAAATAGAATATTCATTGCATATGATTTAGGCAACAAACTTAGGTCTTTCTTCCTAATTTGCCCCTTCTTGTAATTTATGTCCTATGTCCTATAATTTTGGGAAACTAAACTTTGTTATTTCTAAGTTACCAAATTGTTCAAAAGCAAGAAATCTACTTTTGACGCAATAAGCTTGCAAATATTATTTATTAGTATTCTTCAACGGAGTACTACAGAGTACTTGACGCATGTCATGTGTTCGAGAAGAATTTGGCAAGGGCCTAAATTCATTTCTTTAGTCATGTGCTCTATTAACTTTAAAAAAAGTATAAAGAGTTAATGGTCAAAAACACGTCTCGAAAGCTTATCAGGCCAACTATCAACTTTCTCTTTTCCTATTTGAACTACCACCATCTACTCAACTAGGTGTATTTTAATACAACGATAGTGATAGTTCAGGTAAGAAAAGGGATAGATAGTGATAATTTACGTAGAAAAAAGAGAACAACTTAAAGTTGGGGTGTGAAACTCGCGAAAAGTGATAGTTCAAATTTGTTTTTTACCATAAAGTAAAATAGAGGTATTTAATGAAGTTGTCTTGGGCACCCTTAAGGGCAGCGGAAAAGTAATAGAAAGCAATTGACTTTTACAAATTTCCTTGAAATTTTGACTAGTATCTTGATTTCCAGGTGCAATATATACTGAAATAATATATTTTAAAATATTTACATTCAGTTACTGAGTTATGATTTTAATGATTAACAAACAATTCAGCGGTTATGAGGTAACTGGTTACTAACTGAAGAATCTAGTCCTGGTGTGTGATCTTTTTAATTTTGACAGGCTTGATGCATAACTTTAGTTGGATTAGGAGTCACTTTCATGCGTCATGCGTCATTGTTTCTGCTTATGGTAAGTTATCTAGTAGCCTCCTAAGTAAAGAGAATCCTTGTTGATCTTGATTATTAATGGAAGTATCCACTTCAACAAAGAAGTAAGGGTAACGATTATAGTTCTAGCAGAAAATGCAAACACATGATAGTACTTCAGGATATGATCCTGGAAAGTCTGGATAGCACGGAGCATTTTGAGATGTCTAATGGATTGTTGATTCGTTTCAAGGCTAAGAATATTCAAGGATTGCATAATAAAGAGTTGCATGATCATCAAGAAGTGGTTAGAAGGTGTTTGGAATGACATGCATCTTGATGATTGATGCAAAGAATACTACGTCTGGATGCTTGAGGATTGCAAAGATCAAGTAAGAAAGAACATTAAGAAGTTGTGTCTTCCAATGCACGAAGCAACCAGATAGCGCACAACTGTGTGAAGCAGTGTGCGATCTGCCAGAGCGCACACAACTGCATGCAGGCGAGGCAGAACCACCATTGCAGTGGCTGCACGTTTCATTATGGAAAGTACTCGGTGACGGATTTAGGACTTTTACTCAGGGGTTTTGGAAAAAAATAACAAAAGCTAAACATAAAAAATAATGTTGTCCATGGGAATGGACTTAGAACGCTAGAGACAATTTTAAACACCCTGGACTGCTTGAGCTAACTTTTAGCATTTGTTCAGGGTATTCAAAAGTTAATATATGTACATAAACACAGAAAATCTACCCTATACATATAATATAATTTTTTGCCTATTGAGGATGTTCGGGTAAACACCCTCCGCACCCTCTAAATCCGCCCCTGAGCACTCTCCCAGTCTGCGAAGCGGCGCAAGACCCTGACAATTTTTTTTGTAAAAGTATGTTTGGTACTTTTTCTATTTTTCCATTGGGTATATATAGTAGCCTAGGTTTATTATATTTCATTAGTGAGTTAGCATATTGAGAGATAGAAAAACTCCTTCGAGAGAAAATTATATCTTTTGGTTTGAGGTTAACTCACGATTGCAAGTTTCCAAGAATTGGGATTCTTAAAAGTAATCTTTTTCTTTATTCTTTCTAGCTTGGGTTCTACTTTGTCGTTCTTTGGAGGTGATGATTGTTGTTTGAGATGTTCATCTAGGATTTTAAATTTATTCTTTATTACTTGATTATTATTAATCGAAATATATCTTTATTTTACATTCAATTATCGATCCTTAATATTCTGGTGCTTTGATTATCTCAGATCGTATGTGTTCGTATAAGAGCGGGTTCTAACAAACCCACGTTCCAAATTCTTGAAATCAAGATATGAAAGTGGTATAAAAAGAAATATTTTGTTGTTCTTGTTTTCAACAGAAACCTAATCGAGTTGCTTACCGAAGGGATATAGAAAATTTTGTTTTTTTATGTTTTTGTTTTCTACTAAACTCCAGTCGAGTTGCTTATAATAAAATTTATCTTTGAGTTTCAGGAAAGACAAAAGATCCAAGAGATTATTAAAGTGCTTGTTGATTGGTGGAGAAAGATTATTTCTTCAGTAGAAAAATGATTATGACTCTTGTTAAGAGTGATCTACTGCTGATTCACATTATATCTACTGCTGATTCACATTATATCTATATGTATTCTATATAAAGCTAGGCATAGATATAATATACGCCTGTTGGCATTCCAGCTTGTCTTCTCCTTTCAGGGAGTTTACCGGGCTGACTTCCATGCCAACACGAGTAGTTTAACTCATCACTACCTCGTAAGGGAAAGGAGAATCAACAAGATAGGATGCTTTGTCCCAACTAACAAGAGTAGGAAGATTCCAGCTTTTAATCTTGTGCTTGACGGTGATCATTTCCGCCACGCCAATATAATAATAAAGACTTTTTCGTATAAATGTGTTGAAAATGTTGCTGAACCTGGCAAATTTCCTAATGTTGACCCCACGGAGCTGTAGCGAAGGAGACAACAAATGGATGGAAATTCTCCACTTTGTGGCTACCGCCGCGATCAGACCAGGATGAATGGTTAGGAAAAGGCTAGCGCGCAACAGTCGAGCGGGTTACAGGCTTTAAGAAAGCACTACTGGGCCCATGGCTTCTCGAAGCCCCTCTTTAGCACTGTTCTTTTAGGTGTAGTTCCGTCAAGGGGCCGACCTAGGCAGCTTCCTAGGACTCTCTAGAGTCCTCTAAGATGCCACTGGTTTTTCGATCAAGTTTTGAATGACTTTCTAGTTAGATCGTTCCTGTGTTTCGGATATGAAGTCTCCTTGGAAGGTGATGTGGCACCTCTCTATGGCTACCATTTCTATTTATCTTATTTCTCTCTTTTTTTTTTTTTTTTTGGTTGCATTTTTCCTCTTATTTGATGTCCAAAAAATCTGCAACAAGATTAAATACACTTTCTTTATGGCATTCATTATTACTCCATTCTTATTTTAATTCTCTTAATTATGTTAAATGTGCTATGTCCAAAAAAAAAAACTGAAAAGTTCCTAATTAAGAATCGAATAAAACCAGTACACATGGCCATATATTATCTATCTATGCTTTTTCATCTTCTTATGCAATCGTTTTTGCTCATTTTAATCTCCAATTAAATTGGATATCTAAAACATATTAATGTCCACACCAAATTAAAGAGCAACGTTTTTTGTAAATCATTAAAGTAATTCAAGCTGAAGCCTTTGGAAGAATCCTCAAGAATATAGAAAGATGGTACACTTTATATGGTTCAAGCTTTAACCTTCAAGAAAGATGGTGTTGTTAACTCAACTATTACATTTCTCCAAAATCTTCTCATGTGAAGACGGTATCTTGTTGGATATTCCATCTCTGTTCAACTTATTTGTATGTGTAATGTTTCCAGCATATTCAAATATGGGCCATTTCTTTACGGTTAACGGTGCGCTAATTTTTCACTCGAAAATTTTAAGCATTTGGATCCTATAATTATTTCTACAAAGTATTTGGTAAAATTTTGTTTTCATCAAGGAGCCTAGTACACTCGGATGAATGTACCTCAACATTGGATGCATTTCTTATAAGGTAATTATATATATTCTCTAAATTCATAATTTTGTTTCTACTCCTTACTTTTGTTTTAATTTGTTTTACAAATCCGTTGATATTAATTCTACATGAGAAGGAACTAAACACAGGTGTTTAGGTTACGAAGTGTTTGAAACGGGATTCTGCACGATAGTTAACATGATAACGAACAAGAGGAAGAAATAATGAGTAAAGAAGAGTGAACCAAGGGGAGGAAGAACGAGTAAAGAACCAGAATATAAGAGGGTTAATTAAGTTATTACTGCTTTCAAAACATTTTATCTCCTCTGCTAATACTTTTATGTTCTTCAATATATGTAATTCTTAAAATACTATTAGCATTTCAAGTACAATGGGTCCTCTATCAACTGGGCATAAACTCTCAAGTGTCTGGAACATTTTCCCGTGAATTTTACTATTTGGGTACAATTTTATACTATTAATACCTTTTGCAATAAAATGTTGTATTCTTATACTTTTCAGGAAGAGTTGAAGAATGACGTGTTCTCAATAATTTCTATTAATTGACTCTAATAGATATGTTCTTAATTTAACTAATTTAGCCGGAACAGTTAACTATGGGATATTTACTATGAGATGACAGATGAGGGGGCGTAACTATTTTTTATTGATTCTACCAACAATTAGTTAGTTTTTGATTAATTCTTGAACATATCTTCATGTTCGTTCTGCATAAACATTTTTTAAAAATCTTCTTCTGATGTGTTTCGCCACGATAAGGGGTGTTCTCCAGATTCTGATTCCCTCCAACACAAAACGAGAAAGAAAGACGAAAATTTTCTCACTTTTCTTTGTGTTTCCCTCATATTTTTTATTTATTTATTCTTATCATGAAAATTAAGTAAAGTCTCATTGTTTTACTACATCAATTTTCATATTCCTTTTTGAGAAAATACAGGAAAGGATTTTTTTTTTTTTCAACCATTAGCTAACCATGTTCTATTTCTAATAAGAGTTCCTTTAAGTTCTAATTCTAATAAAATAGTTATATATGCGATTTTATCAATATAAAAAAATTGATTTCAAATCAATATATGTTGAAATATCTCATCGCTTGTATGACAAATAAATTTAGTTCACATCTCTTGATTTCAAATAAATATATGTTGAAATATCCCCTTTTTGAGAAAATACAGGAAAGGATTTTTTTTTTTTCAACCATTAGCTAACCATGTTCTATTTCTAATAAGAGTTCCTTTAAGTTCTTATTCTAATAAAATAGTTATATATCCGATTTTATCAATATAAAAAAATTGATTTCAAATAAATATATGTTGAAATATCTCATCTCTTGTATGACAACTAAATTTATAAAAGTATTATTTTTGAATTTACTAATTCTTCTTTCATAACTGCGCGAAGCGCAGACACGTTCACTAGTTGTTGAATCTTCATTATTTTTTGTACCAATTCATTCTTGGTTTTTTTTTCCTTTATTTTCATAATTTTCTCTAGACTCTAGTCCTTAGCTTTCGAAGAGTTTCGGAAATGTCGTAATCAAGATCTTCGATTCAGTATCTACAAAAAAAAAAAAAAAAAAAAAAAAAAAACAAACAAACAAACAACAACTCAAATCAGATCTTTAATAATACTACTTGATAATCAATTTTCAATCATAGGTTCACAATCAAAACCTGAAACAACGAGTACAACGCCAATAGAAGAGGAATTTCGCTTTCTGGATATATTTGATTTGTGTTTTTTTTTTTCCATAATAATCAAGTATAAGAATACTCAATTACCCCAAAGCTATGATACTAATTTGATTTGAAACGGGCTTGGAAATTCAAATATATTGAAGGTGAATTCTTCAACCCCACATGAACACCAAAAACGATTATGGAAAGCAATAAAGGATAGGAAGATTAAAACAATTGTTTGGATAAACACACAACTAATTAGTAATTAATTATTTAGGCATATGTAAATGCAACCAATAATCTTAAATCTAGGATAGAACGAAAGAAATGGTTGATGTAGAATTGAAATGAAATCAATTAACTCAAAGAAACAATGAAAATAATCTAGGATGATTTGAATGTAGATTTTATCAGTTTGTTAGAGACAAAAATAAAAATAGACAAAATTAGTTGGGTAGCTGATAAAATGTTTGGTGGATGGCAATATTGTTCAAACCATGCATCCCATTATGATGGGAGGATATGGTTGATATGGAAGGGAGATACATACAAAGTGACACTGGTGAGTGAAAGTGCACAGGCAATCACATGCCAAGTGCTATACATTCCAATGCAAATACAATACCTGGTCACATTTGTCTATGCCTAGAATACAAAAGACGAAAGGAAGGAATTGTAGGAATACATAAGCCAGATCCGTGATACTCATAATCTACCATGGATGCTCCTTGGAGACTTTAATTCAGTACTGCATGATGAAGATAGAATAGGTGGAAACAATGTTACTCTGGCAGAAGTGGTGGATTTTCAAGAATGCTTAGATTATTGTTGGTTTACTGAGCTTCCTAAAAGTGGATGTAAGTATACATAGAATGATAAAGGGAAGAGGAGTAGAGTATTCTCCAAGATTGACTGGACATTTGTAAATGGGGAGTCCCTGGACAAAGTTATGGATGGTAAGGTGGTGTTTCATCCAGAAGGCATCAGTGATCATAGCACTGCACATGTGACTCTGGTGCATTCAGGCACAAGGAAGAAAAAGGCATTCAAGTATTGTAATGCTTGGAGTACCCATCCTGATTTTAAGAAAATAGTGGAAGAAGGCTGGAAACAGTAGATTCATGGTTGCAAAATGTACCAAGTAGTGAGAAAATTAAAACAACTAAAGCCACAACTAAGGGAACTGCATTCCCAAGCTTTCAGCAATCTACTGAATGAGGTTGAAGATGATAGAGTGAAAATGTTAGAATTGCAAGCAAAATTACAACTAGATCCTGCAGACTCTCATCTCATACTGAGAGAAAGAGAAGCAGGAAGAAGATTCAAAACATCAAGCTATATAGCTGAAATGATGCTGTTACATAGGAGCAAAGCCACTTGGCTCAGATTGGGGGATGACAACACTAAATATTTCCATTCCATACTGAAGCAGAAGAAATTAAGAGACTCTATCTATCAATTGAAG
This sequence comes from Lycium barbarum, assembly GCF_019175385.1. NCBI lineage: Eukaryota > Viridiplantae > Streptophyta > Magnoliopsida > Solanales > Solanaceae > Lycium > Lycium barbarum. The sequence continues at coordinate 16,841,828 of NC_083342.1, forward strand.
GATGAGAATGGGCAAATGAGACAAGATCCTGGTGCCATAGCTGGCATCTTTGTTGGCTTTTATAAACATATGTTGGGAGAAAAAGGAGACAGTAGGCAGCAGGCCCATACAATATTCTTGAGCAATGGACACAGACTTACAATAGAGCAACAAGTTGAACTTCTCCAACATTATACAAGGAAGAAAGTTAAGGATGCAATGTTTGGCATAAAAATCAACAAGAGTCCAGGACCCGATGGATTTGGCAGTGGATTCTTTAGAGAAACCTGGGACATAACTGGTGAGACTATAACTGATGCCATTTTGGAGACTCTAAACACTGGGAAGATCTTTCAGCAGCTGAATGCCACCAGTATAGCTCTAATTCCTAAAGTGAACAGCCCTGAGGCTGCTGGTCCATGTAGGCCTATAGCATGCTGCAATGTGCTTTATAAGTACATTTCCAAAATATTGTGTATGAGATTGAAACAAGTGCTTCCTACCCTGGTAAATGATACTCAAGCTGCCTTTGTGAGGGGGAGATCATTAATTCACAATGTCCTCATATGCCATTACTTAATGAAGCAATACAATAGGAAAACCACTCCAAGATGCCTTATGAAAATTAATCTAAGGAAGGCATATGATATGGTGCAATGGGATTTTTTTGGAAGAAATGCTAAATGGATATGGTTTTCCTAAGAAGTTTGTCCAACTGGTGATAATGGGTGTAACTACTACTCAATTCTTTATTAAGGTAAATGGGTCCAGTTATGGTTACTTTGAAGGGAAAAGGGGACTAAGGCAAGGGGATCCTATTTCCCCCTTGCTTTTTGTCCTTGTAATGGAATACCTCTCTAGAATTTTAAACAAAATGGGGAAACTGCCAGATTTTAGATTCCAAGCTCTGTGCAAGGACCAGTAATTAATTCACCTGGCTTTTGCAGATAATCTAATGATTTTTGCAAGGCTAATGAAGCATCTATCAAGAGAGTTATGGAAGCATTACAACACTTTACAACAACAACAGGACTGATTGCTAATATAAACAAGTCAAATATGTTCATTGCAGGGGTAGATGATGAGATGAAAAGGAAGTTACTCAGTATCACTGGTTTTGAAGCAGGAACTTTTCCTATTAGGTATTTGGGGTTGCCCTTATCACCTAAGAAGTGGAATAAGCTTGAATGCCACCACCTTTGTCTCAAAATAAATGAAAGAATAAGAGCAGCAGCCCATAGACACCTGTTATATGCTGGCAGATTGCAGATTATACAATCTGTATTATTCTCTGTCCATAATTTTTGGGGTGCAGTATTCATTTTACCTCAAAGTGTGGTGAAGGAGGTTGACAAGTTGTGCAGAGACTTTTTATGGGGTAACTCTGAAGAGAAAAGGAAGATTCATTTGGTTGCTTGGGAGAAATTATGCATGCCAAAAAGTCAAGGTGGCCTAAATATTAAATGTTGTAGACTGTGGAACATGGCTTCCGTGGGAAAACTCATTTGATAGTTAATGGAGAGACCTGATATATTATGGGTAAAATGGGTCCAAGGGATATATTTGAACAATAGAGAAGTTTTCTGGACTCATACACCCTCCTCTGGATGTAGTTGGCATTGGAAGAGATTGCACAAACTAAAGCATCAAATGGTTACATGGTACTCAAATAATCACTGTTGCCTCACCTCATCAGGGAGATACTCAGTGGTGAAAGGGTGTATAGAGTTGATAGGAGATAGACCAAAAGAGGAAACAGCTGCACTTGTATGGACTCGAATAGCATTGCCAAAGCTCAAGTTCATATTTTGGTTGGCTGCACAAGAAAGATTGCTAATTAAGGATAGAGTGCATGGTATGGGGCTGCATTGTGACTCTATAGAATGTGAACTTTGTGGAGACAGTATGACTGAAGATGCAGTACATTTATTTCATCAATGTACATGGACACAATCAGTATGGCTGAAGTGCAGAATTGGGTTGGGATTTATATACAGGAGCAACAGGTCCTGCAAAGTCTACAAAGAATAAGGAACAGAAGATAGAGCAATTTTAAGAAGGAGATCATAGCAGCAATTTATGGTGCTACTATATACAACATCTGGACTGCTAGGATCAACAAGATTTTCAAAGGACAAAGTGTACAGGGAGAGTTCATACTACAACAGATACAACAAGTAGTAAAAGAGAGATTAAACATGTATAAGAGCTCCCAGCAGGGAAGAAAGTTTAGCTATATCATTGATTCATTATGTAATTAGTGCTTGAGGCTCGTAGACTTAGCTGCTTTAGCTGAGATTATGAGTGCTCGTTCAAGTTGTAATTTGCTTTTTTTGGTATGGTAATAATTCACATTTTATTGCCAAAAAAAAATTCAAATACAAGATATAATCCAAAGAGAGAAGAGATATGAACTCATACATGAATTACCACTTGTAGTAGTTCAAAAGAGGTTCAAGAATATGTTTGGGACAAATCCCCAACTCTCAAAAGAGTAATCTACACTCGTCATCCAACATAATCTATCTAAAAGAAAGACTAATTATTTTATTTATACTAAGGGTTATTGTACTAAGCAAAATACTACAATACCATTAAACTTAGGACCTCCTTATTTAAGACCAACGACATGAGCCTTCTTTATTTTTTGGGCTTGTAATTCACTTGAATTTTGTTCCCCGCTCTTTAAATATCCATATAATCATATTACGAGTCTTGAAGTTCGGAAAGAAACTTCAATTTCATGATGGTCACCTTGTATCCAATCAATTAGGGAGAAAATTTGAGAGGCATGAGGAACGTAATTGAATAAAATATTTTGAAAAGAGAGAAAAATTGCGTTCAAATTGACTAGTGTTTCATATGAAATTCAAATTCACTCGGAAAAACATATTCAAATTGACTGGTGTTTTATATTAGCAAACTCAATCAGTTAATACTCATTCAAACAAAAGATAATCTATATGTCATGCCATAAAACAAGAAAGTAAATGCGGAAGTCCTAACTATTACAAATCCCCAAAATTCGAAAGTCACTGTACAAGGACTCTAATCTAAAACATATCTAAGGAATGAAATCTGTCTAAACAATAACCACAATGTCTGGAGTAGGAAATAGACATCATAAAAAGGAAGATCTTCGAGCGGCCTGGCATGGATAGAAGCTCACCCTAAATCTGTCAGCAACGGCCTCAACGCTAGATATGAGGACGGGTAGCAGTCTCTGGATCACAATCTGCACTCAAAAGAATGCAGCAAGGTAGTATCAGTACAAACACTATGTACCAGTAGATATCATAGGCCAACTAAGATTAGTATTATGCATACATCATAAAACTCAATAAAATAAACAAGCTAGCCAACAACATGAAATCAATAATCCAACAACAAGTCAACCAAGGATAATCACGAATCAAGTCACCCAAAGATATCAAGAATCAACTCAATGGAAACAACAACGGAACAAGTCTACCAACAATAGACATAACGTCGCTATACACACATGCTAACTGATGTCATTGCTCAGTAGTCATGACTTGCAGGGGACTCATAGTGTCCATGTACCACTCATTCCGGATACTCATCGGACCCGAGCATAAACCTCTGCTCCGAAAAGAACTTTAGACGTGGCCTACATCAATGTATCTCTCGTTTTCGGAACGAACCTCGGACCCCGAGCCCATAATCTAGGTCACATTTGTGCCTTTTCATATATCTATACATAATAGTATTTCTTGTCCTCTTATTATCAATCCTCAAATCATCATTTTGTATCACAATTTCACCGAGAAGATTATATTAACTTCTCATCACAACAACATCAAATTGTAGATTCAACATACATGAATAGTGGCTCGAAGCCCATACAGTCACTTAATCAATTGCATATGGGAATTCAACCACACACTCATCATGCATGAAGACTAGACATGCTTTCTCCTATTGAATTCACAACACATACAATCAACTAATCAAAGTCTAATTCAAGTAGACTGTAACCTACCTCAAACGTAGAGCTGGAACAATGCGAATCACTCCACTATAGATTTTCCCTTCCATAGAGCCTCGGAACGCTCAAAGTCTAGAAATTAGAATGCTCAATGAGTCACAAATACTCTAGTCACAAAATCAATACAAGACACCATTCCCTTTAGCCCCATTCCAATGGGTGAATAATTTCTAGGTGTAAAACAACCTAACAAGGGCCTTAGTAATCACTAACCATCAAACTATAACAATGTTTAATCAACACTCCAATTACATGTAGTTTCCATGGCCAAGCTACCATTTTTATGAAACCTTAAGTCTCAATTCACTTAGTTCATGGCTCTAAAGGTTCAATTCATGATTAAGAGGAGTTAACCTAAGCCATTAGATGATAAATAAGTGATAACAATCATAACCCATCAAGTATAGAAGGTTTATTAAGTTCTAGGGTTACTATTACTAATTTCACCATTAAAGACCCATAAAAGGGATGATAATCATGAAGATGATACAGAATGATTGAAAGGGATGGGTGAGACTTACCTCTCAAGAATATTTTTGCCCTAGCTTGGAATTTCGCCCTAGGTGCTTGTGGGGAACTGTGTTGGAGTTTTGTGAATAAAGAATTCAGAATTAAGTGTTTAAAACAGGGTTACTGCTTTCCGTCGACCGCTGCGGCGGTAAATTCACTGCTGCAGCGGTCTCGCTATAGCGGCCAAGTGCCCGCTATAGTGGACCAAATGAAGTCTGACCTCTGCTATGGCGGGCCATATCCCGCTATAGTGTCATCGCCATAGCGGCCCATTGCTCGCCACAGCAAACACCCCGAACATGGATTAACCGCTTGCGGCGAGGGTCTCACCGCCATAGCGGTGCCGCCGCAGCGGTATCATTTGTGCAGTAAGCTCAAATTTTTGTTCAGTTTTTCACTCTATCACCCAACATTTCATTCGAGGCCCCACAAACACAAACAAAACATGCACATAGACATAAAAACATCATATGAATCCACTCGTGACCTCGGAATTCCCAACGGAGTTCTAATTTCCTACGTCACCTCCCGATGGCTCAACACAATTAAACAAAATTCACAAACAAGTCAAGTTTTCAGCTCCTAGACTTATACGACCGAGTTTCTATTAGCTCGTTCTGCCCTTGGGAAGGTTTTATTTGATGGGGTGATCCTACATTTCCCATAACGATCGGAAGGGTCGTTACAGTTATATACATGATATACACATGTGGCAGTGGTGTACACTGAATACACAATAGCGAGTGTGATATACACATATAACTGCATTTTATAGGTCTAATTTTTTTACTTGAAATAAGTCCTAATCACTTCCAATCCTCCTCAGATTTTGTGGACAACCTCGTTCAGGTGTTTTAATCAATTCCAACAACACCCACTCACACCCGCTCAATCCAACAGAAGAAAATTGAAATCTGCGCATTTTTTTTCTTCTTGATTTTTGGTTCTAGTCTTCTTTGATCTGCGATGTCAATGGCTATGTTCATTTTTGAAAGGGGATATGTATTTCTAGCATGAAATTGGGAGGAGAATTCCAAGAATAAGGAAGAGTATTTAGTTTACTATTAAGTCGTTGGTTATAATTAGAGAGATGGCTATAAAATGCCAATTTTTTTTGGGTTTCAATGTTAAACCTATTCTTTGACAAAAAATAAATAAATATGTGCCAATAAAATCTAAGGGTTGTACATAGGTGTCAATATCCCAACTTAATTTTATTTAAAAAATCACTTATTTTTAAAATGAAAGTATTTGACCTGGCTTTTGATGAAGAAATAAGTGCTTTTGATATTTTTAAAACAAGATTATATATAGAAAAAATTTATATTTAGCAATTAATATTGTTCGTAATTTTTCTTTTGTATTATGACACTTAAAAATAATTAAAAGTATTGGCTAAACACAAATTACTAACAAAGTGTTGCTCAAATAATTTAGCCAAATAAAAATTACTATACTATTTTTTTATAATAAATTTTAATAAAAATATTTTTCAAAATGAACTAATTTCAGTAGCTTGACTACATAGACCACTTTTCATCGAATATAAGTATATAGGTTAGGCACTTAGCCATTCTTTTGGCTTCATTGCTACTACAACAACTGTTCCTCCGTATTATGGTACTTCTGTTTATGAACATACATGCACGTGTCTAGAGGCCGAAGTGCACATACATCCGTTTTTGACGCTGCTATTAATTTAATTTGTATTTGCCTTTCAAAATTTTGAACAAGTGCTTAATTCGGACAACTTTAGATATACTATGTCTAAAGTTAATCTTGACAAAATCTAATAAGTTCAGACACAATGTTTAAAGTTTCATACAGTTGAAGTTTAGTTGTTTTTGCCTGAACTTTCGTCATATGTGTTTGAAAGTTCAGTCATTTTTCCCTGTCTTCAGCCATTTATGTCTGAAGTTCAAGTAAAAATGAGCAAACCTTAGTTATATATAGTAGAAATGCAGGCAAAAATACCTCAAGTCCAATCATTTTGTCTAAACTTCAGGAGTAAATGCATAAACTTCACTCATATGTAACTTTAGACATTTGATTTTATCAAATCTAACTTCAGACACCATATATCCGAAGTGATTACTACTCAATATATGTCATTGTGTTCCTTTAACTTGGACCTTTCGTAGCCCAAGAACTAAAACCTTGTTTCAAATCATGTATTTGCCATGTATTGAGGCCCAAGGCAAGAACTGAAACCTTGGGTTTAAATGGGGATATTTGGTAAACTTTTAGTCTAAAATTAAGTTTAGCAATTGAAGCCCAAAAATTGGAATTATATCGCTAAATCCCCAAACAAGAGGAGATAATAAGAGAATCTAAATTAAAGATTCTCATTATGATTTCATGCAAGATTGATCTTCTTCCAAAAAGTAACATAACCATTTTCATATCAATTCGGAGAAGATAAGCAAAAACAAAAGAGAAAAGTAGATGTCAACTTTTTTTCTTCTCTGTTCTTCTTTTCTTGTTGGAGTGAAGGAGTGTAAGTGGGTGCAGTTGGAATTGATTGGAAATACTTGGACGATGCTATATGCAAAATTTGAGGAAGATTAGAAGAAATTTAGACTAACTCGGAATCAGACCTAGAAAACGTCACTGCAAAATGTGAATATCACGCTGTATCTTGTGTTTATCAGTGTATATCACATAGAGATTTTCATGGAAGCCACTATGACATGTGTATATCATATTGTATATCGCGTATATCTGTAATCAAATGGATTTCATGGATGCACACAAATATAGATGATATATAGGGGGTAAACACTGCTATACATGACGATATACACGCGATACAACGGGGATACACAGACTGAGTAGTTGTCAACCTCAAGTTTTCAATATGAAATTTAGTTCTAATGCCTTAAATCATCTCCAAACTCCTCGAAAATTTATATTCAAGATTTTAAAGATGTTTCCACCAAAATTCTATATCACCCATTGAAACAACGGAAAAGGGCCAAAATTACCCCTGAACTTTGGGAAATAGTTCATTCATACCCTTCGTTATACTTTAGGGTCAATTATATCCTTACCGTTATACTATGGGGTCAATTATACCCTTATGTCTAACAGCTACCACGTGGCATCATCCCAGCCCTTCAAAATTATTTTCCCCTCAAATAATTTTTTACCCACTAAAATAACCCAATCCGACTCAATTTTTTTTTCCAGCCAAAGCGATACGGACCCAACCCATTACCCCTTGGCTGGAAAAAAAAAATTGGGTCCGGTTGGGTTATTTTAGTGGGTAAAAAATTATTTGAGGGGAAAATAATTTTAAAGGGCTGAGATGATGCCACGTAGTAGCTGTTAGACATAAGGGTATAATTGACCCCATAATATACCGATAAGGGTATAATTAGCCCTAAAGTATAACGAAGGGTATGGATAAACTATTTTCCAAAGTTCAGGGGTAATTTTGACCCTTTTCCATTGAAACAAATCACAAATATGCGGATCGGAAAGTTCAAACCAAGCTCAAATGGTCTTTAATGGTATTTTTATGTCCTTGAGAGAGAGAAATTTAGGGAGAAAGATTAAAAAATATTGGAGAGAGAAATTGGAGAAAGAGTTTAGAAAAGAGAAAAATAACTATTTGAAGCTATTTTTATAGAGATTTTTTTTGGTTATCAGATACAATCTTTTCAAGTCAAAGAGTGCATATGAGCTATCGGATGTCAAAAACCAAAAATTGAACTGTTTTATGTTATTTACTGCGCTAGGTTGCTATGCAGCACCAAGTTTCCCTTTAAATAATGTATTTGCTTTGGAGCTTTTGGATCACATAGATTCTTTTCATAATGCCAAACTCTTCTAGGAAACCTAGGCAATGAGTGAATAATAATTGAAGCAATATTAAATAATAATTTGATAAGTGTTTGTGCCATTTTAATTTTCCAGGTAGAGAACCTGCTAGATACATTGCATGGAATGAATCAGTATTAAAACCAAGCAGCTTTGTCCTTTAATGAAAACGATTAAACACAAGCTACTTTGTCCGCTTCTTAGCCAATAGTATAAAACCCTAAGAAAATTAATTAAACAAACAGAAATATTTAAGTGTTTTAGTGATCTAAGCCTCCAACCAGGGGCGGATCTATTGAAGAGGTACGGAGTGCCACGCCACCCGCAAGCTTCGACGGAAACTCTATATATGTATGTATATTTATATAAGAAATAGTCTAAATAATTAAAGTGCCACCCGGAGTAATTAAAGTGTCCGCAATGAGCATAGTACGGCTTGTTTTACATCGAATCTCCCCGATGAGCATTATTTTATAAATTTCATAACAATTTTGTCTCTACACAAATACACCTACGGGCTACAACACATACTAGTTGACACTCTATTTTCATGTTGACATTGTATTTGTTTAATTAAGTATAAAATAATATAGTAGAAATTTTCTTTACCATATTTTTTTAGAATAAAATAATAGAAAGTTAGGAAGTTTCTTTTTTGGATATTCTCTCGTCTCTCTCCAAGTAAACCAAATAGTAGACCGACAACGTCCGTTAATAGTTATTTCTCGAAAAAAAAACAAGATTTTAGTAATGGTGGCACCCATAGTCATCAAATCCTGAATCCGCCTCTGCCTCCAACGGCTTGTCATAGTGCCAAGTTTCATAACATTTCCATGCAACTACATAAAACGATGTAATCATAGAAAAAATCGAACGGCTTATAACATTAAGGGAAAACTGCATATATATACATGTTAAGGAGAAATATTTACGAAATGTGACGATAGTTTTCCTTATTTACAAAACATAACGATATATTACAAAACATGACGGATTTTCATATATTTTTTGTTTTTTTATTTTTTTCGAGAAAATATATTTTTTTTAAAAAAAAATTATTTTAAAAATTTTAATTTTTTTAATTTTTTTTTACATAATTATATATTTTTAAATTTTTTTGCTCAAAGGCTTAAAAAATTACCTCAAATTGTGTATGAAAAATGTATGAAATGTGTATGTATGAGCAAAATTTTTGATATAATTTTCATACACAAAATTGTGAGCGAAAACTTTAAGCCTTGAATATTGTATGAAAGTTGTTACGATGTTGTTATAGTTGTATTAATTTTCCAGAAACCTAATATGAACATTATATACGAAAAATGTGAATGAAATTCTAAGTCTTGAGCGAGATATACACATTTTATACCATTCTCATGCATAAAATTTTGAGTGTAATCTTTAAGCCTTGATCGAGATATACACACTTCATACATTCTTCATACATAAAATTTGAGCGAACTTTTTAAGCCTTGAGTAAGATATACACATTTCATATACAAAAATTTGAGCGATTATTTTAAGTCTTGAATGTTGTATCAAAATTGTATACAATGTTGTTGTAGTTGTATTAATTTTACAAAAATCTAACATGAACTTTATACACAAAAATGTGAGCGAAATTTTAAGACTTGAGCGAGATACAAATTTCATATTGTTTTCATACACACAATTTTGAGCGGATTTTTAAAGCCTTGAATGAGATATACACATTTCATACATTTTTCATACCGTTTTCACCACTAAATTTTGAGTGAACTTTTTAGGCCTTGAGCGAGATATACACATTTCATACAACTTTCATACATAAAATTTTGAGCGAAAAATATATATAAAAAATATATTTTTTTTTAAATAAAATTTTTAAAAAGCATGTTTTGTATAAGGTTTGTAATGTTATGTTTTGTAAATATAAAACTATCGTCACGTTTCGTAAATATTTCTCCTTAAGATGTATATATCCGTAGTTGTCCCCATTAATATAATATGGGTTTATTAATGGTGCCGGTGTTGGATATTATTGAGAAGAATTTGGCACTCCTCGTCCATTTGGGCTCACACATGACAAGAAATAACCCAATGTACCACTATTATCAGCATTGTTTAGACAAATTTGACATTTTTTATAATAAGTATAAGGTTAAAGTGTTTAATTTACTTTTGAACTATGCGAAATGGAATAAATTTGCCCTTCGTTAATGTAAGAGGTCAAATGTGTCATTGCCGATACTAGAACAGTTAAATTTTTCCTTATTTTCAAATGGCGGAAACTTAGCAATCGGTAATGTCATGTGTCCCACAATTAATTTTTTAAACAAACGGCAATTTGAACCTTTCGCATAGTTAGCAAATTTGACCTTTCTCCTAATTTTGAGTTCTTAAATTCTTTTTGGTTCCTTCCTTCTCTTTCTTCGCCGCCACTACTTCTGCGACTACCACCAATCGTCCTTTCTTCCTCCTTTCTTTTTCTCTTCCGTCACCATTATCAATTACTATCACCTCCACCAAGATCTTCTCTTCCCTTTTTATTTCATTCTCTTTCCTGACCACCCCACCATCACCTCCACCACCATAAGTGAACGCGCTAAACAAATTGAATACTATTTTATTGCAGGTGTATAGCCACATATTGGTCAAAGGAGGAAGGAGGAGGAGGAAGATAGGGTGATTGGTAGGGAGAAAAAAAAGAGGAATAGAAAAAAAGAAAAAAACTCAAAATTAATTAGGGAGGAGTTAAATTTTCCCCTGAATTATCCGAAGGTTTAAAATTACCCTCTGTTAAAAAAATTAATTCTTAATTACAAATGTGTGCATCATCAAATGCTAAGCTTCCGTCATTTGAAAATGAGGAAAAATTTTGTCCATTTTGATAACGACGAAGGCATATTTGACTCAAATTTAACCCTTTCCCCTAAATATAGTAACACATAATAATCCTCCTATTTTAATTTCCATTACTCGTCCATTGCCTCCTTCTACGATAGTTCCTCGATCGCCAATCAAAGTTTTAAAAAGACACGTAATATGAACCTAAAAGATAGCAATATAACAGTATAACCGGAAGACAGAAAATGTAAAGAGATGAGAAAGAAAATCTAAAGGAGTGCAGAAACAGCTTGTCGGGGATAAAGAAAAAAATATTCCAACTTTTGTTTGGGGAACCTCATCCATGTTCATCGTATTTGTCAGAACCTGACTTTACCCATATTCTGGTTTATTATTTTAATTGAAGTGCTTAAGTATATGTTTCATCATGAGTTTATTTCATCATATTCTATCTGAGATCATTACAATAAACAGGGGCTTTTGTCTTTCTCTTCTGTTTAGTTAACATAAATTAACCAAAACTAGGAAAATATTTAATTGGACGTATGAGATTTGAACTAGTGTATATATTGACAAGTTCAATCCAAGGATAAGTTCTTTGAACTCAACTCGTTTGGTTGTAAGATAAATAATGATAGTGGTAACTAAAAACAATATATTCACAATCACTATTTACCCATTGAATTTCGACTGAAAAATGTCCATTAGCTATTCTCACTGAATGTCGGTGGAGAAAATCAAAATAGTGGAGCATAATTTTCAGATGGAAAAAGTAGGAAGTTTCTCAGCGTTTCAATGGTGTAACAATAATAAGAAAAACAAGAGGACTTAAGAAGCCAATCATTCTTAGGTTGTATTGATGTATCCGTGAACTACTTATAAAGCTTTACAAAGCCAAAGGATAGCTACAGAGGATAACTACTAAGAGGGTAGAGGATAATTACAAGTACAAGAGATAATTACAAAGAATACATAAATAAATAATAAGTCATAAATAATGAAGTAGTTATATTTTAACACCCCCCCCCCCCCCCCCCCTCAAGCTGATGCCGACGTGAAACAGAGACGAAGCTTGCTGAAATGCATAGAGAAGAGTTGCTGTCCAACCGGTTTCGTCATGATATTTGCAATTTGGTCAGCACTGGAAATGAAGCGAACTGAAAGCGTACCTAACTGGATTTGCTCCCGCACAAAGTGATAGTCTAATTCAATATGCTTGGTGCGGGCATGGAAAACGGGATTGGCACTCAAATAAATTGCACCGATGTTATCACACCACATGATAGCAGGGACGCGGGGTGGGAAGCCAAGTTCTCGAAGAAGAGAGCTAACCCACATGATTTCAGCTGTGGCATTGGCCAGTGATTTGTATTCACTCTCCGTTGAGTACCTGGCAACAGTAGGTTGTTTCTTTGACGACCAAGATATCAAATTGTTGCCAAGATACACTAGATATCCACTAGTAGAACGTCGGTCATCAGGGCAGCCAGCCCAATCACTATCTGAAAAACATTGAAGTTGCAAGGTAGAATTCGTGGAAATAAACAAACCAATGTTAGTTGTGGCACGAATATACCGAAGTAAACGGTTCACTGCTTACCAATGAATCTCAGTTGCACAATGCATAAATTGAGCTAGTTTGTTGACACTAAATGCAATGTCTGGGCGAGTCAAGGTCATGTATTGTAGGGAACCTACAATTTGACGATATTGCTCAGAATTTGACAACGACTTACCCATTGTCTTGCTCAAGGTCAGAGCCACTGCCATTGGTGTGGTACACGACTTAGATTCCTGCATGTTTGTCTCTTTCAGTAGATCAGCCGCATATTTATTTTGTGTCAACAATAGGCCATTTGAGACCCTTTTTACCTCAATTCCAAGAAAATAATTCAAGGCACCCAAGTCGCGGACAGAAAAGATTTCCTTAATTTTTGTGAGAAACCATGGCAACTTGGAGGAATCTGAACATGTAACAACTATGTCATCGACATAAATCAATACATAGATTTTTAATGTACCTTGTAGAATAACAAACAATGACGTGTCGGCCTTGGAGGAGTGAAAACCGAGACTCTCCAAAAAATTTGACAAGCATTAAAACCAAGCTCAGGGAGCTTGTTTCAAGCCATAGAGAGAGCGATGAAGCTGGCAGACATGGTCAGGCTTGGAAGAATCAACATACCGTTGTGGTTGTTCGATATATAATCCAGTGTCTAATTGGCCATATAAGAATGCATTGGAGATGTCAAGTTGATGAATAGGCCAATTATGAACTGTGGCAAGTGTAATGTCACGACCCAGCTAGGGGCCGCGATGGGTACCCGGGGCTAACCACCGAGCACCACTCGTTCTGTTGCTCATCTTATCCATTTAATGCCCTTTTTATCACATTTTACTCAAAGCATGGAAAAATCATAGTTCATATGGAAACATAAATGCTTTATATATATATATATATATATATATATATATATATATATATATATATATATATATATATATATATGTCTCTAGGCTATCAAAATAATAAATGTACATGTACATGAAAAATGTGAGACCATACTACCCACACTGCGCATCTACGAGCCTCTACTGACATACTATACATATAGACGGAACAAGACTCCGTCAGCCCCAAAATATATATATGTACCAAAAGAATAATCATAAACACCTCCGAACAATGGAGTGCTCTCAATCAGCTGATAGCTACTAAGAATCTGGATCGAGCTCACCTCTCTGTCTACATGTGGGCATGAACACAGCGTCCAAAGAAAACGGACGTCAGTACGAATGTTGTACTGAGTATGAGAGGCATAAACAGTAGTAGTACATCAAGAAAATGAGGGAGGTATCAAATATGGAGCAAACTATAACAGACTGTGAATCATATAAGAAGTAATGCATACTGACTTACTTTTATGTTCATCATCATCTCATGTATGCATAACATGTATATATATGAATAAACTGCCCGACCATATAGGTGCGGTGTGATAATCAATAATGTTAGCCCGCGTCCAGGCCTCCCGCGTCCGGGATACCATCTCATGCCGCCCACTAGTGGTGCTGCCCGTGCCATATAGACACGTTGTAATCCTCTGAAAGCCGCCCGCCTTAACGGTGCTGCCGACCTTATAGGCGCGGTGTAATGTCATCATAATATGCTTATCATAGCACATGCATAAAAACTCTAGAACAACTATCCTTTATCGAGGTGATGTAAGGTCGTGAACCCTCGATTCCATTATGAACATTTGTGAACATTCTGCCTCACCTTGAAGGGATTAGTATATAAGGTGAGTGTACACAACGAATGACATCATCTACTTTATGGAAACGTTATATCGTTATTGGGCTCATAGCATAGTTCTTGTCTCATATATATATAACTATTCATGATCGTAGGCTCTTTGCTTTCCGGGATATAGAAGAGTCATAGGAAGAAAGGAGAATCGTGTCATAAGATTCATGCCATCTGAAAGAAAGGATTAGCCTCACATACCTTTGTCACTTAGTTAAGCTATCGTTCACTTGTTCTCCTTCAATATCACGTTGTTACCTTCACGAGAGAATACACATTATAGTTAGTCAATCGACCATAAGAACGCATCGTTATTTCTAGAGAAAATTGGGCAGCGTTTCCTTTGTTTCTACTACTTTTCTCATGTTCTATTTCAACTCCCAACATTTATAACAACACTCACAATATCGTATCAACATTCATCACTTATCTATATTTAGCAAAATCCACCATTTTTCTCCAATTTCTCCACATTTAATGGTTTTAGCTCATCATCATAATTTTGCTTACTTCACACCTATTCCATGGTCTATACTCCATTTATAACGTATTCATCATCACAACATATCAACATTCATGATTCCATTCAACTATCATTCAATTATGACACTATTCACTCAGTAATGGCCCATTTTCTATGTTCTTCTACATTTCAAGCATCTTAGATTTCCAATACCTTAAATAACATGATAAAGTCATGAAACATACCTTAGATGATGGTGGAACAAGCCTAGAGTGGAATCACTTCTTTAGCACCAAAACCCTTCTTCACCTCTTTTGGAATTTCTTGAAGGAGATGACTTCCAATTAGGTTTCATACACTTTGTTTCATATATTTGGTGTTGATGATCATTGATTTCCTTGGTATTCTTGTGGTTGAAGTGTTTGGAGTGTTCTAGAGATTTCTAGGGAGGAATTTCGTGAAAATGAAATGAGAAAATGAACTTGGGTCCCTCCTTTTCAATAGCTAAAATCTGATTTTTATGAACAGTGGTCGAAATACATAGTGGTCGTAAACCCCACTTTACAGGCCGTATACTGGTTAACGGTCCGTCCTTTGCGACCGTATTTAATCATATCAGAAACAGAAAGGTTGGTTGAAGATCATGGCAGTTTACGACTCAGTTTACGGGTCGTATTCCAAGTCGTTTTTAACCATTTGAAGCATTTGACAGAAAGTTGAAATTTTGAAATGTTGAAGGACGATGGCACTTTATGGTCCGTAAATCACTTTACGGGCCGTATTCCATTTTACGACCACTGGCTGAAATGAAATTCTACAACTTTCTTAATTCCAAAGTTCATAAATAGTCATTCCCTACTTAATAAAACATCGCACACTCATGCCCTTCATTGGTCTATTCATTGTTGGCTCGCGAAAAATTTCCGAGGTGTAACATGTAAGGACTGTCCGCACAGTGGTAAATTTGACTATGGGAGAAAATGTTTCGAGATAGTCAATACCGGACTATTATGTGTAACCTTTAGCTACAAGGCACACCTTATAGCGTTCTATTGAGCCATCTGCATTTCTCTTAATGCGAAAAATCCACTTGTTACCAATTATATTTTTGTTGCAAAGGCGCGGCACTAAACTCCATGTTTTAGTTTGATGTAGAGCGTTCAATTCCCCCTGCATAGCATCGCGCCATTCCTGAAATTTCTTAGCTTGAAAAATGTTTTGAGGTTCCTCCAATAGATAAGTTGGTTTGGTTAAGGCTATATGGGCTTGGCGTTTTTGCATGGTGGTGAGGCGGAGTTGCATGGAGTGGGTGCGAGATGGGTCAGGATTGTCTGTTAGGGAAGAATCTAAAAAATCCACAGCTAATGACAATCTAGGAGCACTGTTCGGATTAGAGATTAGAGATGAAGTTGAATTTGAGATAGGAGTTCTAGTTATTATTTGAGGAGATTGGCATAAAGGTAAGTTAGGTGGGCATGAGGATCCAGACAGTGATTTAGATAAAGGGGGGAAATTTAAGGGATTAAATTGAGATGGAGTTGTAGTAGAAGAAGATAAAGATACATGATTAGACAAAGGAGAAATATTAGGAGATTGAAAAGGAGAACAATGAGGAGGTTGATATGGAGAAGAAATCTTACCAGATAGTGATGCAGAGTCCAAGTGAGGTTGGAATGAACTTGAGATGTGCAGCCATGCGTTATTGGTTTCCTCGCTAGACGACTTGGCCGAATTTCCTTTGTACAGAAATTCTAGTGGATGAAATTTGACATGTCTATTAGATATACTCGACCTGTGGATTTATCTAAACACCTGTATGCACTGTGACTCGGACTTTGACCAAGATAGACACAAGGTGATGTTCGAAATGAAAATTTATGATGATTGTAAGGCCAAAGCAACAGAAAAAACTAAACACCCAAAAGGTTTGAAAGAAAGGTAGTTCGGATTTTTGTTGAATAAAATCTGATATGGGGACTTTTGCTTAATGACATTTGTCGGAAGAACATTTATTAAAATGGCACTGTGTTCAATAGCAAAATTCCAATATTTAAGAGGTAGGTTTGCATGAGCTAATAAAGTAAGACAAGTATCTACCAAATGCCGGTTTTTTCTTTCGGAAATGCCATTTTGTTCATGCGTGTAAGGACACGCAATGCGGTGTATTATACTAGTTTGATCAAAGTATTTGTTCAATTTTTGGTATTCTCCTCCCCAATCAGAATGAAAAGCTTTGATTTTTTTTTTTAATTGCCTCTCAATCATCTTTTCGAAATTAAGAAAAATCGAATGAACATCACTTTTATTTTTAAGAAGATAAACCCATGTAAAGCGAGTAAAATTATCCACAAATAGAACAAAATAACGATGACCCATAGAAGAAAGAACTGGGGCCGGACCCCAAACATCAGAGTGAACAATTTGAAAGGGAGCCGTGCTAGTATGCTCAACATACGCTAAGGACAAACAAGATAATTTTCCTAAATTACAACTAGCACAAGGACTAAGTTTATTTGTAGAACTAGAAAGATGTTGATTTCTAACTAATGAATGAACCTTCTGAACATTAGGATGGCCTAGACAGAGGTGCCAGTCGTTAAAAGATGGAACCGTGGCTGTCATAGCTGTCTTGGGCATTTGTTGAATGTTGTAAATTCCAGACCCACTTGGGCCTTGCATCAGTACTTGGCGGGTGCGCTGGTCCTTGATAAGAAACTAGGAAGGAAAAAATTCAAAAAAAACAAGAATTGCCAGAGTAAATTTTTGAACAGAGAGTAGATTCTTAACTATTTTTGGAACGCATAAAACATTTTTCAAGTAAAGAGATTTCGTACGAGAATGTAATATTGCCTTACCAGAGTCAGAGATTTGAAGCCCTTGACCATTAACTACATGTAGCTGATCCGAACCAGGATATTCATTAATGGCACTTAAACTCTGAAGGTCCGGAGTGATGTGGTAATTTGCAGCCGTGTCTGGGAACCACGTGATAGGCTACATATTTGGTGGAGAGGGTGCAACAGTAGAATAATTAGCCATTGGTTGAGCAGCAGAATTATTTTGCTGCGGAGATTGTCCAGAGTTACGAGGCATATACCTCTTGCGGCAAGTGACAGCGGAATGGTTGTTTAGGCCGCAAATTTGACAGGGCACACAGTTTCGATTTTTATTGGAGTTGTTGGATGGGCATGGCTAATAATTATTTTGGGAATAGTTATTTTGAGTTGGAGTGTATTGTGGCCGGTATTGCGGAGTAGGTAGAAGTGGAGCATTACCTTTTAGAACCATATTCGCTACAGGTTCCATTGCATTTTTAAGCGAGATTTCATGAGCTACTAATTGTCCATGGAGTTCAGTGAAAGTAACTGGTTCTAGACGGAGGTTGAGAGCAGCAATAAGGCCATGAAATTCAGGTCCAATGTTGCGATAAATAATCGCATTAAACTCAGCAGGAGAAATAGATCTACCAGCGGCACTAATTTCATCAGAAAGAGCCTTGGCCTTTTGTAGATAGTTAGAAACAGAAAGATCATTTTTCTTTAACTCTTGCAATTCTCTATGTAATTGCAATTGACGATTTTGTGAAACAGAACCAGAGGCGTTGGCAAGAGCCTCCCAAACTGCAAAGGAAGAGGTGAGACCTATAACATAAGGATAGATCTCTTCCGTTAAAGAAGCAAGCAGCCACGAATGAAGCATCTGATCCTTGTGAAACCATATTTCAAATTCTGGGTTGGGATCTTGACGGGTGGGATCAGTGGAAGAGGCAACAGTGGTAGAGGGAGCTTTAGTAGTTCCATTGATGAAACCATGAAGGTTTTGGTAATTTAGAAGAGGAATAAATTGAGTTTTCCATGCCAAATAATTTTTTGGGGTAAGTTTAACAGCAAAAGAATGGGTAGAGGTGATGATTGGAGTGAGAGAAGTGAAAGAGGAAGAAGTGACGGGAACAACAGACATAGTGAAAAGCGTGGAAAGGAATTCTTTTAGGGCTCGGATACCATGTAAAAATAATAAGAAAGACAAGAAGACTTAAGAAGTCAATCACTCTTAAGTTGTATTGATGTATACGTGAACTACTTATATAACTTTACAAAGCCAAAGGATAGTTACAGGGGATAACTACTAAGAGGGTAGAGGATAATTACAAGTACAAGAGATAATTACAAAGAATACAGAAATAAATAATAAGCCATAAATAATGAAGTAGTTATATTTTAACAAATGAGACCTGTTTATCACTATGCGTTTTCACACTGAGTTAGTTCCGTGAAAATGAGGTGGAAAATCATGTTTTATAGAATAAATTTCTCACTGAATATCAGTGGGAAAGACCTCTGTTTCTAGTATTGTCACTTATCTTAATTTATCTTTATTTTTCAAGATAAAAATTTAACCACCTTACATTCATGTTCTAAACTACATTAGATTTCAGTACTGCTATCTGGTCCTATTATTGATACAGCAATTAAGGGTGTGTTTGGTATGGAGGAAAACATTTTCCGATTGTTTTTTTCTAATTTTCCCATATTCGTTTGGTCAAAAATTTTGAAAAATATTTTCTTTAGGAAAACAAGTTCCTCAAAAATGGGGAAAATGACTTCCCTAATAAAAGTAGGGAAAACAAGTCTATAAGTGCATTCCACCAACCACCCAACCCACCCCACAACCACTCCCACCACCCCACGCCTACCCTACCCACCCACCCTGCCCGCCCACCCCACCCCCGCCCAAAAAAATTAATTTTATTTTGAAAAAGAAGTTTTGAATTATTGTTTTTTGGTATTTTGCACCCCCTACCCCTACCCCCACCCCACTCCAGCCCCTTCAAAAAAAAAAATTGTTTTGAAAAAACAGTTTTGATTTTTTTTTTTTTTGGTTTTTTGCACCACCCCTGCCTCACCCCCAACTCCCCCCTCCCCCCCCCCCCCCCAAATTTTTTTTTTTTTTTGGAAACAAAGTTTTGATTTTTTTTTTTTTTGGTTTTTTGCCCCACCCCCACCCCCCCTTTCCCGACATCCCACCACCCCCTCCAAAAAAACATTGAGGGTGGAGGTGTGGGGGGTGGGTGGTTGTCGGGGTTGGTGTGGTATGGGTCCACACCAGGGGGGATGTGGTGGTTTAGAAAATCCAGAAAAAAATTAAATACTTCAAAAAAAAAAAATTAGGAGTGGGGGCAGGGTTGGGGGGTGGGGGTGGAGTTGTGGGGCTTGGGTAGGTATTTTCCTGAAAATGTTTTCTACCAACCAAACGAACATGAGAAAATAAGTGAACATGAGAAAATAAGTAAGAAATTCACTTATTTTCCACTACCCAAACGAACATGAGAAAATAAGTAGAAATTCACTTATTTTCCAAGAACACATTTTCCAGAAAAACATTTTCCTTCATACCGAACACACCCTAAGAGATATATCTCTGCATAATTAGTAGTGTCGTCATTTCCGTGTAATATTAGTTATACATATTCTTTGATTTATACCTCATTGTAATTTCAACATTACACCAGGTATATATAAGAGTTCAATTTATCAGTATTCTAATGTTCACTATGTAATTCAAGTATTTTCATTTATTGAATTATGTGATAATTTTATCGAAAAGCTTAACTTTTAGAGAAAGCACATATTTATTGACCCTGTACTATCAGAAAAGGGCCAAATATACCCCTTGTTATACTTTGGGTCTAAATATACCCCTACCGTTATACTTTGGGTCTAAATATACTTCTGTTATTATATTTTGACACATATATATCCCTCATTTTAACGGAGAGACACGTGGCATCATCCCATTCATCTATTTTAAATTATCTCCTAATTAATTAAAATTTAATCCATAATTCAATATGCAATTAAGAAACCATACACATACATGGAAAATTGGGACAAACTTCTTCAATGGCTAGAATTCTCCTTATTCCGGTGGATAATTTCAGCCATACCCATACCGGAATAAGGAGAATTTCAGCCATCGTAAAATTTCTGCTTAGCTGAAATATCAAATAGTGTGCCATCCGATATTGAAATTAGTATGAAAATGAAATATTAGCATTATATATTATAATTAAGGTAGAAAATACAGTTGTATAAAAGTCAACCGCAATTCGGTTTATTTCAGTTTTCTTGGGCAGTTCACACAAGCACCGCCCCCTAGGAAGATTATAGTGAGTATTTCATAACAAATGCATTGAAGTAAGGTGAAAAAGGAAATTGCAACGAAGTACACCGTATGGTTCAACTTAGGCTTTAGCACATCCTAAACAAAAATAAATATTTTGACTGAACTATTCTTCATTAAATATTAACTAATCACAATACTTCTTTTATTACATAAAAACACATTTATTTAAATAGGAAAATTTTGAAATAAAATAATTGATTCCTTTTAATTATATAAGTGAACACTTATTATGAACCGGAGGAGTACTTAGCAAAGAAGTAATTCTTTTTCCTAAATTTTGCAAATCCTAGTTATTTGCCAATGTACATTTACTACTCCCTTGGATCTTTTTTAGTTATCATAAATATCTTTTACGCACTCTTTAAGATATATTAAAAAGAATTTTTTTTGACTAATTTATTTATTTATATCTTTAATCATTTAGTATTTTAACCTCTCTTAAAAAATGCTCACTTTCTAATTGTGTTTTTTTTATTAGAAAGAAGATAATTAATTCTATCTTAATATTTTAAAATGTCAAGTATTTTGAACCAATTATTTATGGAAATCGCAAAAGAAAGAAGGAACGGAGTGAGTACATAAAACAGTGCGTCCTAATTGGTAAATCCAAAAGGTGTGCTAAAAATAAGTTATTTTCCATGGCCATATAAAAAATTTCAAGAAATTCAAACTGGAGAAGAAAAGGCAAAAATGTACTAAATCTTGGGATAATGAGATAATAGGAAAGGGCTAAATCAATGCCACCATGATTACGGTGAAGCTGCCTAATTTCCAAAATTTACACGTGAGAAAAAACTCAAGAAATTAATATGCTTGAATGAATGGCACAAGTGCAACATTAAATTCCTATCCATGTATAAGATGCAAACAAAATTATTTTTTCCCATAAATTAATGGGTAGTAAATAGGTAATAACTCAAATTATGACTTCTTGATTACTGTCCACTATATTGTTCTTTTGAACCGGCTTAACTAAAAATGTTAAACAGAGTAAACCATGTAAAGAACAGTTTGCTTCTATAAATATATAATCACCTAGAAAGGAAAAGAAACGAAAGGAAAAGAACCGTTTCTCTCTATCTCAAATTAGAAATATTTTAAGGAAAAAACCTAACTGAATTTAATCATTACCATATGAATTACACGTACAATAAAGGAAGGAGAGCGAATTGGAGAGAGAATTGACAGTAGAGTTAAGGAGAATTCTTACTGGCATTTGTCCGTGATTTTTTTTTATTATTATTATTATTATTATTATTTTCAAATTCTGAAAAATTATTTTTAAAATATTTTTTTAGCAATTTGTTTTTCCAATTTTCTTTTTTTTGGAAGGTTTTTTCATAATTAACTTGTTTGTTTATGATGGGATTGGTTGCTCTGTTCTGGAGCTTATTTTGTCTTTTTTTGGGTACCTTCCTTCTATATAAGTCTTACAACCCCACCAATCCTAAATACTCCCCCTTCATTCCCATCTAAATTTTTTCTCAAGATTTCATTTCTTTATTTCTCATATTTCTTTTTTAACTTAACTTTGAGTTAGAGAGATAATGGAAGAAATGGCTTCTTTATGGAGTTACCAAGAGGTGAATACTTCTTTATTTTTTTTTTGCACATCAGGAATTCTTTGTATGAACACTATTCAATCTTATATTTACAGTAAATAAAGTGTTGCATTTTCTTTAGTGTTTTTTTTTTCCTTTTTAACAGTCAATGATTTTGTGTCTTTAGACTTATTGTAGTTTGTGTTTGGTATATACGTACCATTTTTTCAAAGAAGGGTATATCTGATTTCAATCGCAAAGTTGAGGAGTGTATTTGCTTATTTTCCCTTCTCCTAATTCCAAACATGTCTGTTGAAGACTTCATAGAGTAGTAGAATTTCATTTTTAAAGAACCAATAAGTAAATTTCAAGTTAAATCATATGCTTTCTCCTAAATTTATTTATCTAGTAAGGTTAAAAGTGTTGGATTTGACACGGATATTTTCATGACCTTCCATTTCCTGTTTAAGTTGTCAATATCTCTCCTAACTTTGAATTTCTATTCCTGGAATAATTATAAAACAAATTAACAACTGTGATATTTATCATTCCATCCAAAGTGTTTCAATTACTAATTTTATGTGAGTAGAAATATAACTCAAATTATCTGACTTGGGTTTTTGATCAAATGTTGCAGACCATGGATGAAATGAGAGAGAAGCTTTTGTACACAAGTCTTGAACTAGAACAATTGCAGGTTGAAAAAAATGAAGAAATGAAAAAGAACAATGAATATGCAAAACAATTGATCCAACTATTGAAGATGGTTTGTCAAGAAAGAGATGAAGCAAAAGATCAACTTCAGAAACTACTCAACAAACTTGATAGTCCTCTTGTAAAGGTCACAAAAGCAAATTCAAGTATAACTGAGTCCAACAGCCTACATAATTCATCTCCAATCGACTCGTTTTTCGATACAGTTTCATCTCCTGAATTTTCCAACAACAACATGGCTGATTCAAATGCGGTAGCCTACATGAACCAGCCTTTGGCTAATGATTGTAACGTCCGATTATTGGACAATTGTGTCCCTCAAATGGCCCCAAAAGTTGATAATGCCACTTTGGTTATTGACAGTTTTGTAAAAGGGAAAACTTTGCCACAACAAGGGAAACTATTGAAGGCTGTTGTTGAAGCAGGGCCACTTTTGCAGACACTTCTAGTTTCAGGACAACTTCCTCAATGGCACAATCCCCCTCAGCTTAAGTCATTTAATATTCCACAAGTTTCCATTATTGCAAATCAGAATATTGGTGCAAATTTGAGCTACATTTCTTCAAGATCATTTCATTCTCAACCATATTTTGACATGTCATGTGGATCTTCACAAATGTTGTCGACACCTATGTTAAATTTTGCTAATTCTGCCACTGGTTCTTGTTTGGAAAATCAGAGTTTGATGTCTGCTGGTGCGGATTTTAACAGTTTTGTCCAGGGAAATAGACAAAGGTAGTGAAACAAGTTGAAGGATGAATAGCCTATGCTTCCAATTTTGTGTAAAGTAGATTGCCTGGTGTAAATGGTTATATTGATTTTTAACATATTCCAAATATAATACTCTCCACACTTTCCTTTTTAGTATGTTCCAAAAAGAATGATATATTTTTTTATTTAGAAATAATTTAACTTGAAACTTTCCTTTTACCCTTAATCAAATGATTTACGATCACACAAATATTTATGGCTTATTTTAGATCACAAGTTTCAAAAGTCTTCCTTTATTTCTTAAACTCCGTGTCTAGTCAAACTATATCACATAAATTTGAACGAAAGTAGTAGTTACTATGGATGTATCGTTGTATAACATTTGTCGAGTAGAAATTATCACATCTGACGTAAGGTGCAAGAAGAGAAAGTGAGATGGTCTAATCATCTCCTAGGTAGACTTTTGAGTCTGAGATTCACCAAGTTATAAGTTTGACAATACACTAAACTTATTAAGGATTAAGACAGCTGATTATTGGAAATACTTACTAACTAGTTACTAGTCAAGATAACAAGCAGATATTCCCTTGAGTAATGTGTATGTAAATGATTCAAGGTCTCTACCAAAATCAATGGCATCTCCATACTCTTTTTTCTTGTTTAACAATCCCATATGCGAAGTTCATTGGCCCGACTAATTTAAATTCACGTAGAGCAGATCTAATATGGAGTAAAACGCTTTCTACATAGAAGTTCTTCATTCCCAAAATTCAAACGCGAGATATCTGATTAAAGGTAGAGGAATTGTAATATCCTATCACATTCCTTAGTGTGTCATCTCTATACCTTCTTTTATGTGTGTGTATCCTTTGACTGATGACCATTCTCTGGATTCACCCTTCACTTTCATCCTCCTGCTCTAGGAGATGTAGTGTCACATACTATTGCATGAATACTAAATATACCAAAACCTAGTTTTGTCTATAATTTAGCAGCCTCAGCACATGCTTTTACTGTTCATGCATATCAATATATTACCACATCCGTCTCACATCAGTGGATTTCGTGTCAAAACTTCTTGCTTATAGTGAAAAACTATTCCTCTGCCACAAGATTCTTCAGTATAAACCATAACCATAATTAATGAAGTAGAGCTTCTAATAGATCTCAAAACCACACAGGCACAAAATGATTTTTCCTGTAGATTTCCGATGATTATGCTAAAAGGTTATCTTTTGACTTAATTGATCCTACATTAATTTTGTGGAGTTTCTCTTTAGTTCCCTCGACTTTTCACCTTCATGTTAGGTGGTCCTCTAACACAAAAGCTGTTCTAATAGGGCACATAAAGTTATATCTTTCTTTGACCCATAATTAATGTCCCCGCAAGGCCATGTCAAACTCTTATTTTCAATCTCCCTCGATATATATTGTTTTGTTTAATCATTTGATATTCGAAACTTACTAATTTAATTAATTTAAATTTCACTATATAAGGTTTCATTAAGGGAGAAGCACTTTCTGCTAAAAAATTCTCTATTTTCGTGAATTTAACGCAAAAAATCTTATTCAGAATAAAAGAATCTCATTCATCTCATCATCAGGGGCGGATTCACACCATTGGGTGTGGGTTTGCGGGAACTCACAATTTTTATCAGAACCTTATATTTACAATGTGAAACCCTTCAAATATTTAAGAAACTTGAGTTAAGAACTCAGTAATAACAGACATTGCTAGCTGGGAACCCACAAGTTTCAAATCTTATATCCGCCTCTGCCCATCATATCCCTTGGTCTTCGCACAATTAGTTGGTTGTTTTTACTTAGACAAAGAAGACCCCCTTTGCATACAGATTCAATCGTTCATGACAACACTAAAAGGCTTTTTCCTTTACTTCTTTGCCGTCGTATACCTACTATAAATTATAGAGGGACCAATTAAGGAATTGAGTAAAAATGGACAGAACATTAAGTTTCCCTACCGCACAAGCAATAAAATGCCCTATCTGGTCAAGATATAAAACACTAGTACTACAATGATGTTGTATTCCCACATAAATCATAATTAAATTGACTTCATATGTCATTTAGTTCATTTCTTGCTAACATGTCAATACTTACATCTATCAATTGAAGGCAAAAACCAAAAGCTTAAACGAAATTTCGACTACGCTAATTATAATTAAGATAAGTATCTTTTCTTATTAGCATCTACACAAGCTTAAAGTTATCAACAAACTGCAAACATTATGGTGAGACCGTAAGTATTCCTTCATCTTTAATAGAAATTTCAAGTTCGAGCCTGGAAGTGGAGCCGTCTTTGGTAGTGAACGATTTACGCGTCCTCTCTTACCATGCCTACCAGAATGCTGTAGATGATCCAACACCGTCAACATACGCTTTCGGGAAAGTTTAACCACGCGATATCTCAGTGAACGTATTGGAACTGGGTAAGAACATTTGTCGGGTTCCAAAGCGGGTGCCCTAAAAAAAAGATAGCAACGGTATCATTGGGTGCCCTAAAAAAGGTAGCAACGGTATCACTTACACTGTGACCTTGGTAACACACACTTCGAATAAGATCTTGCAGAACTTCTAACATTGATATCGAGCATGCGCTCATCCACAAATTAATATGTGATTTCATGTAAACCTACTAATTTTTGTTTAAATTTTACACACACACACACACATATATATATATATATATATATATACGTAGCCTTTTAATGGAGTAGCTATATTCAAGCAAGCATTCCAGCGAAACGATCCTTTGACAATGGACTCTGCCCAACACTGGGATTGACTTTATATAGAGAGAGGAAAATCAGCAAAAAAAGCTCTTTTTGAATCGGATTCGTCTTGAGTCCATACGTAGAATATGTCGTTCTACCGTAAAACACCTACGCATAAATGTTGCATTTTAATACCTCCTCTACATGTGGTTCTACCGTAAAACACCTACACATAAATGTTGCATTTTAATACCTCCTCTACAATTCACTTTAGTCTTTAGAAGACCCTGTTGTAGATAGTACGTCACAAAATAGGAAGGGAAAAAAAAGGGTTGCTCCTCGAACTAGGGGTGGACGTTCGGGCCATCGGATTGAATATAAAAATTTCAGTTTGATTTTTCGGTTTTCGGATTGAAGAAATTACAATCAAATCCAAATAAGCTCGGATTGAATTGGATCTTTTGTGTTTGGTTTCGGATTTATCGGTTTGGATATTTCAGATTTGACTTTTGAGCCTGTAAGACACCTACTTGTAACGAAATTCATGTGCCAGTTATCAAGTTACATATCTTAGCATAATATGAAACCAAATTAGAACTAAAAGCCAATGGAGTTAAGATACTTTCAGCATAAATTCAAAACTACATCTTCCTCTACTTCAGCATAATGATATTTTATAGTGTGAGTTCCACAGAGGAAAATCTAGCTCTTAATTGCTCTGTAATTGTAAGAACACGGGAAAGAAAAGAATTTCTTAGATAACTTGAGCTAGTTCGATCACCTGACACAGTATCACTTGCCGTGCAAAAAGCATTCTAGGCAGTGCAAGATAAAATAATTATAAGATCGTATCCAAATGTAAGAAAACCCGTATATTGTATTTGATTTAGTAGAAAATTCTGCATTAGGACTTATTATTACTATAATGGGTAGGGTCGTAGCTCATAGGGGATTAATCTATTAGATCTTTCGAAATTGGATTTATTAGTATCATTGGCCTATTGGCCACATATAATATGGGTAGAGGAGAATATAAGGTATAAAAATTTCTGAAATATCCATAGTACTAAATTCATATCAATCCAAAATTCATAAATTTTAAAAATAAAATCTGCAATCCAATCCATAATCCAGAAATCGAAACAAAAAATTCTAAAAATTCAAATTTCGATTTGAATTGGCCCGAATTATGTCCACCTCTACCTCGGACCCACATCCAGGTGCACGTAGACTTTTCACATTCACAGCTAAAAACTCCAAATAGCATGAGATCAAACGTACAAAAGCGGGACGGTGCAACTACCTATAATTTGAAACTTAGAACGTTAGATGAGTACAAAAAGTGCATGTGCCATTTTATACGGGCCAAGTGACAGGTGTCGTACTTAGAGGTCACTAGGGACGGACCAATAACTTCATCAACAATTGTTTTTCAGAATCTATACACTCAAAATTTTAGCTCCGTCTTCAAAGATAATTCAACTCTTATAATAGTATTTCTTTTCTTTTAAATGATAGAGTTTAATTTTTATATACGAACCTTATAAAAAGAAATTTATTTTATCAATTCATAATTATAGGTAACTTTTTTATTTATATATAAAAGTGAGATTTTCTTTTAACCCATAAAAGTGAGATTATACCCTGAAAAATAATACAATTTATTTACTGCATCACCTTAAAATATACGGCTAATGAAAAAATTATTTATATTATCTGTATATATAAATTAAATTCTTTGATTAATGCTTTGTATACACATGACTTTGTACCACTCTTCTATTGCCCCCATGTGCAAAAACGGACAATATAGCTTTCTTAGCACTCACTAATCTTTTTGCCGACCACTAATGACAACACCATACCCTTTAACTATGCACTAATTATATTTTTATCACTTTAGGTAGTCTCTCCACTAATTAAGTGGACAGGTAAAGCAGTTAGTCGTTACTCGTTTGGAAGCAAAAACAAAGAGTAAAAGTTCCTACAACAGTGAGAAGTAGTGTCTGCTTTTCCTATCAGTTGCTTCGATGGGCTCAAAAAGAAAAGGAAAAAAAACACTTCAATTTTACGAATTCTGTTTGAAATGACTGTTCCGTTAAATAGAACTAAAATTATGAGTTAGGAAGTAGGTTAGGCACTTAGCCATGTGTGACTCCATAGTTACTAGCTAGTTACTATACTCTATCCTTTTATTCTACATTATTTTGTACATGTCGTTCATGCATGTGTCTAAAACCATTCTGATTTCTTTACTTTCCTTTTCTTTTGCTCGGACCTTTTAGATTTAGAAAAAAAAAAGTGGAATTTGGCTCAACTTAAATGGTTTCTGATCGAAAATTACCCAAGAGACGGGAGTTGATAAAGCAGTCTCATAAGTCATAGCCAAGAGGTCAAGTTTGAGTCATAAATCCATGATGTTACTAGTTTAAGTAGGTGTTTTGGCCATGAAAAACAAATATCTTTCACTTTATTTGGAATTTTGAAGTTGGTGTTGAAGATAGAGTTGTGTTTGGTTATAATATTTGCAAAGAATATTTGATTGTTTGAATGTACTGAAAGTGAAAAAAAAATAAAAAACAGATTTTTAGATGCTTTTCGAATTCTAAATATAACTTCAAGTTATATTTGGAATTTCCATGACCAAACGTTAATTTCGAAATAAAGTGAAAATATTTCCCCAAAAAAATGATTTTTTTTTATGACCAAACGGGTCCTAAATCGGGCAAAGTGCTTTTTCCATATACTTAACTTTGATGTTGCCATTTAATTTGTGTCCGTTTTTTAAAATTCTTTTGCACGTGTATCCACTCAGATATATGTGTTTGAAATGAGTCTTGACAAAGTCTAACTTCAGACACAAAGTTCAACCATTATTACTTGAATATCAATTATATGTGGCTGAAGTTCAGTCATTTTTGTCTGACTTTAACCATGTTTGCCGAAGTTCATGCACGTGAAATTCATTCAAATCTAAAGTTCAGTCATTTTTGTCTAACTTTAGTCATGTTTGTTCGAATTGTTGTTCAATTGATCTATTGCTATTTTCGGGTCAACTATTTAAGGAAAAAGAAAAACAAAGACGACTCCAAGAAGAACAACTCCAAAAATGTCCAAATGACACCTTGTGAGGCAAGTTGAGTTAAGATGCTATAAAAGTAATGCCCTAAAATCTAGGCTGCGTAGTAGCTCAACTATTGTCAAAACTTGAACAAGTAACTGAATTATGGGACAAGCGTATTTTAATAATGAAACAGCTCTGGTGTTTTTGGATCAAGATTAGGGGTGGGCGTTCGGGCCATCGGATTGGATATGAAATTTTCTATTTGGATATTCGGTTTTCGGATTGAAGAAATTACAATCCAAATTCAATTCAAATAAGTTCAGATTGGATCGGATATTTTAAGTTCGATTTCGGATTATTCGGTTTGGATATTTTGGATTTTCAGATTTGACTCTTGAGACTTAAGGCAAACTTATTAGGAACGAAATTTATGTGTTAGTTCCACAGAGATAAATCTAAATTTTAATTACTCAGTAAAAAAAACATTCCAGTTCAAATTAGGATTAACAAATCCAATTCATGTCCAACATAGTAAATTCATACCAAATAAAAACATTCTAGAAAAGTGGAAATAAACAAAATAAAATCTAAGTATTCATCTGAAAAAATAATAAAGAACTCTGCCGTGGGTGACACTAACGTGAGACCTTTAAGACTTGAGAAGTAACAAAATCCTATATTATATTTGATTTAGTAAAGAATTGTATATTGGACTTAATATTTTAATGGGCAGGGCCTTAGGTACTAATCTATTGGACCTTTAGAAACTAGACTTATTAGTACTGGGCACATGTGATATAGGTAGGACTAGATATAAGGTATAAAAATTTCGGATTTTCGGATATCAAAAAATCCATAGTACTAAATTCATATCCAATCCGAAATCCATAAATTTTTAAAAATAAAATTCGAAGTCCAATCCATAATCTAAATATCCAAATCAAATATTTAAAAAGTTCGGATGTCGATTTGGATTTTGGGTTGGCTAAAACTGTGCCACCCCTAATCAACATACACATGACTTTTGTATCAAACTCCTAATGCCCCCATATGCAAAACCGGACAATATAGCTTTCTTAAAATTCCTTAATCCTTTTGCCGCCCACTAACTAATGACAACAACATGCCCTTCAATTATGTGCCTTTTTATCCCTTTAGTCCCTCCAGTAATTAAGTGGGCAGGCAAAGCGGTTAGTCGTTAGGAAGAAAAAAACAAGTAAAACTTCGTAAAACAGTGAAGAGTAGAATCTGCTTTTCCTAACAGTTGCTTTGATTCTCTTTGAATTATATTGACTAGCATGGGGCTGTTGGCCAAAAGGCCACTTTGAAAACTCATTTTGCCAAAAGGTTACAAGTTTTAAAAAATTGGTGGAACAACCACCATTTATGACGTCAGCATGTCAGATAGTTTTGTGTCAAATTGTAGCCCCAAAGTTTTGAAAACTATGCTTTGGCCCCCAACCCCCAACATTTTAATTACCCAAAAAAAAAAAAAATCCCTCCAAAAGCTCCCGATTTATCCACTTTTCAGATCCCCTTTTTCCAGCGAAAGTTTTGGCTTTTTTATCGGAAAATCAGCCCCTAACCACTTAATATGGTGTCGATTGCAGTCATAGACCATAGTCGTAGTCTATTATAGATTTATTATAGCGTCGATTGGAGAATATATTATAGTAGGTGGTGATTACATGGGTAAATGAGAGGAGACCTCAAAATGTTGAAATTGGATTTCTATGAGCAAGGTGATAGGATGATCTTCACAATGATGACGAAGAGTGTAGGGACAAAAAAATAAAAAAAGATTAAACCACAAACCCCAAATTGCACAAATCTAAGGGATCGTGGATAAGTATACCATAAACCGACCGTCGTCAATAGCTAACGATTATCATTTAGGCTCGACTTCACGCATGGTCAATAATTTTCCACATATTATGTATACACCAAGGACAATATTTGTCTAAAAAGTCATAAGTAAATAAAATAAATAAAAGGACATGCCACTATTTAAACATTATAATAACACTTTAATACACCAAATGAGAGTCCACATCCATTGAACACGTGATCAAAAGAGTTTTAGGACAAGTAATGGTACTTAAAAGTCCAATATTTGTCTAAATAGCCATAAATAAATAAAAAAGGGACATACCACTAATTAAACATTATAGTAACACTTTAATACATCATATGAGAGTTCTCATCCATTAAACACATGATCAAAAAACTTTTGGATAAGTAATGGTACTTAAAAGGCCAATATTTATCTAAACATAGCCATAAATAAATAAAATAAAGAAGGATATACCACTGTTTAAACATTATAATAACACTTTAATAAATCATATGAGAGTCCTCATCCATTGAACACGTGATCAAAAGAGTTTTAGGACAAGTAATGATACTTAAAATGCTAATATTTATTTAAAGAGACCATAAATAAAATAAATAAAAGGACATGCCACTATTTAAACATTATAATAACACTTTAATACATCATATGAGAGTCTCATTCATTGAACACGTGATCAAAAGAGTTTTAGGACAAGTAATGATACTTAAAAGGCCAATATTTATCTAACAAAACCATAAATTAATAAAATAAAAAAATAAAAAGAGGATATCACTATTTAAACATTATAATAACACTTTAATATATCATATGAAAGTGCTCATCCATTTAACACATTATAAAAAAAAAGTCCCCATCCATTTAACACATTATGAAAAAAAAAATAGGACAAGTAATGATACTTAAAAGGCTAATATTGGAAAGGGACAGTGAATCCTAGAGAGCTTCTCTCTCCTGGCGACGGCGACTTAGAGAGAGAGAGTTTCACGTCACTTTTCATGGTTGCTCAGGCCACTGGACAGCCTCCTTCTGAGGTTGTCCAGCCACCCCAAACCTCTACAACACCTATTCCAACCCTAGATTACGCAAAGATATTACAACAAACCATGGAACAAGCATCTACATCAAAACAGCCTCTTCAAAAGATACCTTATCGCCCATTAATTTATCAACAAGGTGAACCTACGTTGAAATTCAATAAGAATGGAATTAAAGAGATGATTTTACGTGAAAACTTGCAATATGCGATTGTAGGTAGGTTTACTAATGGCTGGAATGATCTTCATGCACTTCGCATGGCCATTCCCAAGCAATGTGAGTTAAAACAAGACCCCTTGATTGGTTTCTTATGCAATCGGCACGTTCTCATTAGATGTAATCTATTGGAAGACTATGTAACATTGTTATCTAAACCTTCTTTTTGGATTAAGGATTAGAATTTGTCCTATCCCATGAGAACATTGAAATAGGATCCATGGTTTACCCCGGAAGAAGAAACAAGCATAGCTATGGCATGGATTTCTTTTCCTACTCTTGCACCAAATTTATTTGTTGAAGAAGTGCTGTTCTTCTTTGGCTACTGCTGTAGGTAGGCCATTAACAGTTGATTTAGCTACAAAGAACAAGACAAGGCCTAGTTTTGCTAGAGTTAAGATAGAGGTGGATTTATTGGAAGAACACCCTAAAAGAGTAAAGATTGATGTTCAGAATGATGATGGAACTGTTAAGTCACGTTGGGTGAAAATTCAATATGACTATATGCCCAAATATTGTAGTGAGTGTTGCATGCAAAGTCATCACATGGATACTTATTAGAGAGTGCATCCTGAATTGTATCCACAAAATGAAGGAGTTAACAAGGTGGTGAATACTCATATGGATCCAACTAACAAGATTAAAGAAGTTCAAGGTGGAGATAATGTGGAGAAAGACAAGGGAAAGTAAGTTGCAGTTGCAAACAAAGTGAACCGCAATGCTAATGCTCATGGTAATCCGAATTTTTGGAGAGGAGATGTTAAAGTGTTGCCAAGTGGAATAGTTGTTGGTAAGCAATGGCAAACTCATAAGGGAAGAGGAAATAGGAATGACAATGGAGGAAACACTCGACAACATAATGCTAAGAACACTGAAAAAGTTCTGCTAATACAGCAAATAAATATGCAGCTTTGGAGCATGAGGATACAGGAGATGTTGTTGAAGTGAATGGAGTGGTTGGTCAAGAATTAGGGATGCATGCAGAATCTATAAATGCTACAGATCCTGCAGCTCAGAAGGTGCATGGTATGGATGGAGTTTTTGAGGTGCATGGTGTGCATGTTGAGGGTTTGCATGATGTGCATGGTGTGAATAATGAGAATGGCCATGATGTGAATGGGCATGGGGTGCATGGCACTGTTCCATCAACTCCAAAGTCTGTTCCTGAATCTCATACAATGCATGTTCATGGCAATGATGTGCCAAATAATTTGAGTATTTCTTATATGCATGCAGAAAATGGGGGAATGCTTTGATTGTTAGGAATGTGAATAAGGAGTTGGTTAAGGTGACTGATCAACAAGAGCCTCAAATTATAGTTTCTAAAGACCTATTGAAGCAATCTAATATGAATGTTAAGGTTTTTACTCCAAACAAGTACAGGATGTCACCTGGAGGTACTAAAACTTGGGTGGAGAAGAATTTTAAAGAGCATTTGGTGGTGCCTACTATTCAGTCATGCCAAGAGTGTCCTTCAAAATCTCCTATTAATGTTGTAGGTACAGACGGGGGTGGTAAAAGTATGGACAGGGTATTATGGAGTGATCAAGGTGAAGAAGGTGAGATATCTGTTAAGAATGATGTGTAGGATCACTCAGTTAATTCTACATATCCTAATGAGAATGCTTTAGAGCAGGCTAGTGAGAGTGTAAATGTGCAAGGACATGGAAAGGAGAGACAGGTGAGTGATGGGAAGCATGATGCAGAATCTCAATTACAACAGTCAGCTTTGGAGGTTGCAGATCATCAGAGTGCTAAGAAGCAACATGAGAAAGTTGATATGGTTACTACAGATGTTGGGAATATGGCACGTACCCCATCTGCAAGTGCCAAGGTACCTATGGTGTCTCAATCACATAGTAGTGGTAAGAATGGTGGTAGGAGTACTAAAGGTGTTAAAGGTACAAATGCAAAAGTGACTTCACATATTTGGAAGAATAAAGACAATAAAACATTGGCCAACACTCAGGCACAACAGCAGATTTCTTCCAAGAAGCAAAGTAATTAAGTAGTTGATTTACATGCTAAGGGAAGTTTGCAGGTTGATATTCCAGATAAGGTCAATGGCAAAGTTGATCTTGATGAAGAATCAACAACTCAGAATTTTCAGAATGCAGCTAGAGATAGTGATTTGTTCCCTACTCAAATTGCCAAGGTAATGGGAAGGGGGAGGAAGAAACAAGGTAAAGATCAAAATGTTGTGCCTCATGTATCAGGGGTGCAGACAAAGAGAACTGTCTCTAAATCAAATAATTGATTATGAATGCTTTTATTTGGAATGTGAGATCAGTAAATACAAAAAAAGCTTTTAAAAGGCTTTTAACAATGCATAATAAACATAACTTCTTTATTGTTGGGTTGATGGAGCCTATGCAGTAACCTTATAAGTTAGAAAGTTATAGGAGGAGACTTGGTTTGGAAACAACATTACATAATGTCAATAATAAAATTTGGGCATTTGTTGATCAAGAATGGGCAGTTACAGTTCTGATGGATAGTGGACAACATCTTACTTTGAGGCTTGTCAGTTGGGATGTAGATATGACTATAATTGTGACTTTAGTGTATGCAAAGTGTGACAGCACTGACAGGATTGAATTGTGGGATGCCATGTATTATTTGGCTAGGGACATGACTGATCCATGGCTTGTTGCTGGAGACTTTAATCAAAATAACAGATGGATCTGAGAAGTATGGAGGTCTTCTTGCATATTTGAGTGAGGTGGAAGAGTTCAGGCATTGTATTTCTACATGTAATCTCACAGATTTGGGTTATAAGGGGAGTGTTTTTACATGGTGGAATGGCAGGGGTGCAGATGATTGTATCTTGAAGATACTTGATAGGTGCCTTGCCAATTTTGAGTTTCAGCAGTTTAGGAAGCCTTTCAAATTCCTTTACTTTTGGACCAAACATGAGACTTTTATGGAGGTTGTGCAGGCTAACTGGTGTACAGAAGTGGAGGCTAACTCTTTCTATGCTTTCAACTCTAAGTTGAAGAATTTGAAAAAAGCTCTAACTGCATGGAGTAGAGAAACATATGGTGTGATATATTTTTCAGCAGATAACCAACCTAGAGGAGGTGGTTAAGACTCATGAGGCTATCTTTGAAGCAGATCCTTCATATGCAAATAGAGAGCAGCTGAATAGAATAAATGCAGAAATGACTAGATTGCTGAGTATTGAGGAAGAATTTTGGAAGCAAAAGGCTGGTATGGCATGATGCCAGGATGGTGATAAAAATTCCAAGTTCTTCCATGTTCATGTCAATGGTAAGAGGAAGATATTACAGCTTAGAAAAATCCAAGATGCCAATGGCCAATGGCTTGAAACAGATGCAAAAATTGTTAAGGAAGCCATTAGATTTTATCAGGCTCAATTTCATGAGACTACTCCACCAACTCAGTTTGATATCTTAGAACACATTCCAAGACTTGTGTCTCAGGAGCAAAATGCAGCATTAATGGATGGGCTAACCAAAGAGGAGGTTAAGTGTGCAGTATTTGGCCTTAACAGTACCAGTGCAGCAGGTCCTGATGGTTTCATAGGCTCTTTCTTTCAGACCTGCTGGAACATTGTTGGTGATGACTTGTTTAACATGGTGGATGCTTACTTTCACGGATCGGAACTTCCCAGGTATATCACTCATACAAACCTTGTATTGTTGCCTAAGAAGGATATTGTGCAGAACTTTGGAGATATGAGGCCTATAAGTTTAAGTAATTTTGTCAACAAGGTATTTTCTAGGGTGGTTCATGAAAGACCGGCCCCTTTAATTCCTGAGCTCATATCTCAAAATCAGGATGGATTTGTTAGGGGTAGGAGTATTGTGGAAAACATTTTGTTAACTAAGGAGATCATCACTGATATTAGGCTCAGAACAAATAAAGGCAAGAAAAGTGGAAATCAAATTGTGCCCAATATTGTAATGAAGCTGGATATAACTAAGGCAT
This sequence comes from Lycium barbarum, assembly GCF_019175385.1. Lineage (NCBI taxonomy): Eukaryota > Viridiplantae > Streptophyta > Magnoliopsida > Solanales > Solanaceae > Lycium > Lycium barbarum. The sequence goes on from NC_083342.1 coordinate 16,878,749, forward strand.
ATGACAGACTCTCATGGACTTTTCTCACTAAGGTCCTTAGGAAGTTTAGATTTGGTGAAAAATTCATTAGCTTGATTTATGAATTGATCAGGAACAACTGGTACTCTGTGCTCATAAATGGTCAGGCACATGATTTTTTCTACTCAACTAGGGGGGTCAAGCAGGGTGACCCCTTGTCCCCTACTTTATTCATTATTGCTGCTGAAGCATTATCTAGAGCTCTAATTCATTGCATGATAATCCATGGTTCTATAGTTAAGGTTTACCTAAGAGGAGTCCAAGAGTAAATCATCTAGCTTATACTGATGATATCATCATATTCTCATCTTCATATGAGATTTCTTTAAGATTGATCATACATGTTCTGAGGAATTATGAAGCTGCATCTGGCCAGTTGATTAATAAAACAAAGAGTTCCATATATTTTCATGACAGGGTTAATGAAGCTATTTTTTTTAAGATTGAGGAGGTTACTAGTATTAAAAGGAAGAATTTTGCTTTAATGTACCTTGGGTGCCCAATCTATTATGCTAGAGCTTGTATGGCTTTCTACTCAGAATTGATTACCAAGGTGAGAAACAGGCTGCAGAGTTGGAAGGGCAAGATGATATCATTTGGTGGCAAAACTGTGTTGCTCAAACATGTCTTACAGGCCATGACAATGCATCTCTTGTCAGCTATTGATCCACCTGATTTTGTGATTAAGAAACTCCATAAGATTTTTGCACAGTTCTTTTGGAGTAACAAAATAGGAGAATGGCAAAGGCACTGGGTAGGTTGGGATACAGTTTGTTTGCCTCTTGATGAGGGTGGTTTGGGTTTCAGATGTTTGAGAGACACATCATTGGCTTTATTTGCCAAACTTTGGTGCAATTTTAGAACCAAGCCAACTCTGTGGAGTGCATTCATGAGTAACAAATATTTGAAGAAGAATAATCCCATTCTAGTTCCTTGGAAAAAGGGATCACATATTTGGAGGAAGATGTTACAGGCCAGAGGTTTGATTGGTCATGAGATATAGTGGAAATTGAAGATGGGATCATCACTTTTCTGGTTAGACAATTGGACAGGCCTTGGTCCATTGTATTTACTCACAGAACCAAATTTCTATTGTGATGAAGGCATTAACAATGTTGCTGAAGTAGTTACTGATGGCATGTGGAATGAGACTTTGATCAGAAATATACTGCCTGAGGAACTAGCTGAATACATTTTGAGTGACATACAACCTCCAATTGGTGGAAATAATCTTGATGTTCCATTTTGGAGGTTGTCAATAGGTGGACAATTCAATGTCAAGACAGCATGGGAGTATATAAGAAGTAAAGCTGGAAAAAAAAAAGTGGTGTATAAGAAGATGTGGGCAAAGGAGCTACTATACAAGATTGCTTTTACTATGTGGAGAGTATGGCATTTTAAGGTGCCTTTGGATGAATTAATCAGGAGTTGGGGGTACAATCTACCTTCCAAATGTTTGTGCTGCACTGCAGAACCAAAAGAGGAAACAATTGCTCATATCTTCATGAGGTGTCAAACTGCACAAAGAACTTGGTCATATTTTTAGCTCAGCTGCAGGTTTTGATATTACAGGTATACACTTACAACAGGTGATATTGAAATGGTGGGGTGCTGATGTGAAGCCTAAAATGCAAGCAATCTATAATGTTGTGCCTTCAATTATTATATGGGAATTGTGGAAGAAGAGAAATGGTGATAAGCACAATAATAAGGTGACAGATGCAAGAGTGATCTATCAGGATTTACATTGATTCAACAACTGGTAAGATTGAGAAAACCAGGCATTCAATATGTACCTCATAGATGGCCTGAAATTTTGCAGATTTTAGAGTCCTTTGTACCAAGATTGAAAGTAACTAAGGTGTTATGGGAATCGCCTGTGGAAGGTGTTTGGAAGTGTAACACAGATGGTGCTACTAGAGGTAATCCTGGTAGGAGTTCATATGCCTTTTGTGTTAGAAATCATAATAGAGACTTGGTGAATGTTTGTTCCAAGGAAATGCAGGAAGGTACAAACACAGAATCTGAGGCCAAGGAATTACTTGAAGCTGCAAGGTTTTGCTTGTCTAAGCATGTGTACTCATTCACACTTGAAACTGATTCAATGCTCATGAAGATGATCTTGGAGAGGGAATGAAAGACACCCTGGAATATTGTGTTTATTGTAGAAGATCTTTGGGACATCATGGACAATGCTCAAGTACAACTTCTTCATATTTTGAGAGAAGGTAACAAGTTGGCTAACCATTTAGCCAATTATGTTCTTGATCATGATGCAGTTCAGGTGGATTCCTTTGCAGAACTGGATTCAACAGGGAGAAAGATTCTTAATAGTGACAAACTATAATGTCCCTAGTTAAGAATCAAAATTCAGAGGAGATACAGATGAAGAAGGAGATGGAGCAGCCTTTAAACCATCATACTCAAGTCCTATATGAGGAGAGTATGGTGGTTGGTTTTCTCACTAACTCTGTGTATTTTTGCAGGTTTTATTATGGTCCTATGTGCACAGGAAATGACATGGAATTAGGTTCAAAAGTGCAACACAAAGAGTCTGCATATTTTCAAAACTGCAGAATTGGTAAAGCAATTCAAGTGCTTTACACCATTGATCCTATTCACATAGGAAATGATATAGTTTGGATACACAAGTACCATTCCATCATATTTTTCATAACATATGATGGGATTTGGTACAGTTTGAACTTTGGAATTGAAGGAACACAATTCTGCAGTAACTGCAGTTTATTGACAGAAGTGTGTCTAACCATTAAAATTTCTGAATTTCTGAGTATGAGTTGGGACTTTAAGCTTGATCAATACCAACTTAGAACCAAAGTTGATCACATGATTTGGCCTTTAGATCCTATTCACATAGGACATGATAAGGGACACTTAAAATTCAGACTATACGAGTGGTATGGACACAGATTGCAACATGGATTTGGAGGATATCTATATTGTATAATTTGCAGTTTTGTGTGCTATACCATCTGTATATTTGATTTATTGAGTAACATGGGACACTCAATCTTCAATATGCATGATGAGAATACACACAGTTTGCAACTTGGAATTGATGGAATGGCACACAATAGGGATGCGGATATGTCAAGGAAGGACACAGGCATGGATCTGTTCAGTTGCATAGCTGCAGGATACCTGGATGCTTATTTTCGTAGAACTGGAGTTGCAGATAGTTTCAAGTGTGGAAGCATATAGCCTCAGCACTGCAGGGCATCATGAAGTATACAACATTGCAGGATTAACATATGCAGTTACTCATCACATTCAGAAGCAACTCAGCAGTTGGTCATATATGGTCTGCATATTGATGTTTTCTCATGTAGTAGTATGGTACTCAACCTATTGGGATTATGTTGGTATATGGATCATATTTTGATCAATGGCTGAATCTATCAAAGCATAAGCTTGCAAATTTTGGAATAGGAAGGTTGAATTTCACCAAGGGTTCAGACTGGGATATATTATGAACTTAAATACTAATTCTAATGGTATACAAAGCACCACAATATACTGCAGTATACCTTGTGTATATTATGGTATATCTGCTATGTTTACCATTGGAATATATACTAAGTTCATTATCATGCTACATGGTTAATTCTGCAATACAAGAAGGTGGTTCTATATGCTATCAGATGTCGATATCTGCTGTGGATATTGTTTTTTTTTTTAAAAGGCCAATATTTGTCTAAAAAACCATAAATAAATAAAAAGACTTGATACTATTTAAACATTATAATAACACTTTAATACATCATATGAGAGTCTTCATCCATTGAACACATGATCAAAAGAGTTTTAGGACAAGTAATGGTAATCATAACACTACTATCCAATTAGTCTGACAACAACTTATTGTTCTCAAAGCACAACCTTGTTTTAAGGATACCCATTACTTGTGCTTAAACTCTTTTGATCATGTGTCTAATAGATGGGGACTCTCATATGATATATTAAAGTGTTATTATAATATTTAAATAGTATCACATCTTTTTATTTATTAACGGCTTTTTAGACAAACGTTGGCCTTTTAAGTATCATTACTTATCCGAAAACTATTTTGATCATGTGTTCAATGGATGGGGACTCTCCTATGATGTATTAAAGTGTTATTACAATGTTTAATATCCTTTTCTTATTTGTTTTATTTATTTATGGCTTTGTTTAGACAAATATTGTCCTTTTAGGTATCATTACTTGTTCTAAAACTCTTTTTGATCATGTGTCCAATGGATGGGGACTCTCATATAATGTATTAAAGTGTTATTATAATATTTAAATAGTGGCATGTCCTTTTATTTATTTTATTTTATTTATGGATTTTTAGACAAATATTGTCCTTGGTCTATATATAACATGTGGATAATTATTGACCTTGCGTGAAGTCGAGCCTAAATGATAATTGTTAGCTGTTGATGACGGTCGGTTTATAGTATACCTATCCACGGTCCCTTAGATTTCTGCAATTTGTTTTTTTTTTTAAATAAAGTCCACTAGGCCTGTGAGCCCAGGGCTGATTTTATAAATTTTTCTCAAAGCAAACCAAAATAAAGAGTCTTTACAAATGTAGCCAAATGGCTGATAAAGGTGCAAAAGTTAATCTAATGACCAACTTAAGACTAATATGATGTCCTAAGTTGGTACTACAAATTGCTAAACTATGAATGCGGTAAAAAACCAAAACTTGAAAAGATAAGTTGTTGGTACCATCCTGTATGCAAATCTGTATCCTACTGCACCTCTTGTGAACCAAATTGTGTCCCAAGTCTGTTCCCTTGATGCACAAAATGGCCAACAATTAATGTATATCAGCAGTATACCTCTGTATATCAGTCTCTGCAAGCCTGCAAAGACATGTGTAGCTTGCATTTACGTGTATCATCAATTGTGCAATGCAAAAACCATGTGGTATGCTGCAATATACATGAGAGATATTGTAGAATACTAGTTGCTTGGTACTTTGCACACATGCCATCAATTTGCTACATGTTGATCCTGTGTCCTGTTGAAAGAGCTGTATCTCCCAATAATGTGAATCCTTGTAAGGTCTGATGAAACACGGCGAAAGAATGAACCATAACACTATAGTATTTCCTGATATGCAACAGTTCAGCACCATTGCATTAAGCTATTTCCAGTCATGAATCTCTGTCTGGGCTGCAGTTTTACACCTGGTTTTTCCACAACATTTTCCATATGTTGTCCCTTTCTCAAGGGAATGAGCACGAAGTGCTAATACCACCTATTGTGGAAGAGACAACAGATGAAACATGTGTGTCTTACCATGTAAAAGCCTGCAAGCCATTCCTGCATTTTTGTATAGTTGAACATCATGCAAGTGATTTATTTTCCTTGAAAACCAGCCAATATAAAAGATTATGTCCCATATCATATCCAGGATTTGGATCAATGAGATGACAACAACAATCACAAATATATTCTATTAGTATCACATCATGTCCTAAATAATTAGAATCAGTGATACTAATATAGTTTGCATATCCAAAAAAACAGTTGCACAGGTATTCAGCAGCCTGTATTTCTTTGAGCCAAGAATGCATCAAATCATTTCCAAAAAGGTAAGGATCAGTGATGCAAACAGTTTTCCAATTTCTTGAATTCTTGTTGTTTGTGAAACCTACAAAAAAACACACAATGTTGGTTAAAACTATTACCATCATACTCCCTTCCAATAGGATTTGAGCATGATGGCAATCATGAAGCAATGCTTTCTCCACTTCACAACACCAGAAATTACCATCTTGTCCCATAACTATTTGGTGTGTTGATGCACCTGCAAGTCCTCTCCACCACATCAACAATCACAACCAAATTTCGGCACTTTTCTGCCAACCAGTACACCAAATATAACCTCCAAATTATTGGAACCAAACAAAAACAGTTGTCCCTCTTGTAACCTCCATAACTATTAGTGAACTTGTTTTTCCTTATAGCTCCAGCAGTCCTCATCAACAAGATGTATACCAAATCATTTCCAATGTGAACTGCATCATTGATCCACTCACCATACACTTCATAACCACCAGAAACCATATTCATGTAGAACTGCACCATATATCCATTTTTACCCCTCATACCCATGATACCTTCAGAACTGCACCTAATGACACCACACTACACCAGTTCAAGGCAACAATCTGTAGTCCAACTTGCCATATGATCCCTAGTGTTTCCTTCAGCCATCAATTCCAGTTGTACTTAATCCTCTCCCAGATAAGTGGGATCATTAAAACACCAACCAAGAAAATTCCACCTCTGCCCACCAGCAGTCAGAAAACACCAGTAGAGCATCATCTATTTTGCAAATTTTGAACATCTTCAATTTCCAAACCCAAAACTGCTGCATATTATTCTCCATAGTGCACCTGTTGCCACCTTCACAAGTCTCGTATCATTTCTTGTGAGACTTAGATCAATGAGACAATTGTGTAAATAAACTGCCCAATTTTTGCATCAAATCATTTCCCAACTGTTGAGGATCATTAACACAGTAAATTCCCATTTTGCTAGTACGACATGGCCATCTGATATCCTTATGTCTCCATATAGCATTCCCTATCACCAGGCCCCACCTCATATCATTTTCGATGGAATCAATGGAATAGATGCAAATGAACCAGACTAGTATAGAGTAGTAACACCATACCCCGAAGTGTATTGCTGTCATTTCCCATCTCTAAACCGTAGACCTTGTTATGAACTTCATCCATCCACCATCAACCAACCAAGTCACTCCATATATACCCCTGATGCCTTCAGAATCTACCCATACTACCCACCACCTACATATTGTCAAGCTATCAGATGAATGAGCCACAAGTGCCAATACCACATACTGATAGCAAGACAATAAGCAGGTCTTGGTCACCTCTGAATCCAACCACCATGACACTAAGTATTGCATATTAGTATCAACACAGTAAGACTCCAATCTCATATCATTTCCCCTGGTAATTGGATCAATGAGGCAAACCAACATATATCAGGTCATTCCTTATATGTTCACCATCAACCAAATGACCTGAAAGCCTACATTCACAGAAATGCACTGTACCAATCCTTCCTATAGGCTTGCCTTGCCTACACAACATCAGTGCCAAGAAATTAAATTTTGTGACCTCTGCAGATTTGGTATTTGTAGCAGTCCTGTAATATCTGTGATGCATCCAAATACATGATCTCATATCATTTCCTATGCACCTAGGATATGTGAGATAAAAGAGTAAATCTTCCTTGAGCCTCATCTACATCACTTCATTTCCAAAAACAGGATCAGTGACAAACACTAGCAACTAACACAGTGTTCCCAGTGGCCTTGTTAGTCCATTTGAACCAGGTTCCACTCCAAAAAATGTAACCTGTAAAACAGTAAACAAGATTAGTAGTAAACAATATCACCATACTCTCCTCCAAAAGGATTTGAGTATGATGATAATCCACTTCCACCCAACAATTTCAATTCCAAGCTGCTAAAAAAGATGCACAAGCATACTGTCCTAAATGTGACATGTATGAGGAAAGCCAAAATTAGCAAAAGTCATAACCACCAGGTTTTCCATCCAAAATAGTTGCAAATGATTGTTACCATCAACATGCATCTTCCCACCAAAAAATAATATTTCCTATTTTGCCCCTGATCATGAAAACTTTAGCCTTGAAGCATGCACACTTTTGAACACTAACAATTTAGCCCTGAACCACCACCTCCATTTAACAGATTTGTGTGCTATAACCACAGACTGAAATATTAGCAATATGAATAATAGGGTCACTCGCACACTTTCCTGATTGTTACATGCATGAAGAGAGCCAAAAATTGAAATAGTCCAAACCATCAGATTCTCCACACAATACATTTGTAAATGATTATATCCATCATTATTCATCATCCCAGCAGACTTTCGCCCACCAAAAAAACCATATTTCCCATTTTTCCCCTCATCATGAAAAAAATCAGCCTTGAAGCTAGCATACATCTGAATAATAACAATGAGAGCCTTAAACCACCACCTCTACTCTGTATTATTATTAACTTCAGTACACACACTAGTAACTAAAAATGTGGCATAGTTTTTTGTACCAGCAGTTATCAGAATAACCTGCAAAAGGCCAAAATTACCCCTGCTACCTTTAAACTTGACAAGAGTCCTCCACCTTCCATATATTGTGATGATCTCAGTAGAATGAGTACCTAGTACTAATACCACACACTGAGACAATGACAATGTACAGATAAAATTATTGCTCCCACCAGGAGTGAAACAAGACATCACCATACTCTCCTCCTAATGGACTTGAGCATGATGATGCAATCTCCTCCATCTCTTATCACCAATATCCATCAATATCTTTTTTGAGTCCTTATTCTCAAATAGGGACACTACAATTTTTCACTATTGAGAATCGTCCTACCCTTTGAGTCAAGTTCTGCAAAGGAATGCACAATAACCTTTCCATAATCAAGTGCAACATTAGCTAAATAGTCAACTAGCTGGTTGTCTTCTCTTATGATGTGCAGAACTTGTATATTAGCATTGTCTATAATCTCTAATAATTCTTCAACAACAAATGCTATATTCCAAGGTGGCTTCCACTCCCTATCCAAGTTGTTCTTCATTAATAAGGAATCAGTCTCAAGAATGAATGAATAAACATGTTGTGATGAGCAGTACTTGGCAGCGTCAAGTAAAGCCAATGCTTCAGATTTTGTATTTGTTGCATCCTCCATTTCTTGAGCTATAGCAAACACCAAATCACCAGTCTGGTCCCTTACACAGGATGCAAAAGAACTCCGACCAGGATTGCCCCTAGTAGCACCATCTGTGTTACATTTCCACCACCCTTCAGGAGGAAAATACCACTAGGCCTTTGTCACTTGTAACTTAGGAACAAATTGTTCCAGAATTTTCAGTATATCAGGCCATCTATGAGGAACAGATTTTATACCTGCTTTTCTCAACCTTACCAGTTGCTGAATGTTACTTGAAGCTTGATATATGACCCTGCTGATAGAAACTATATTCCTAAACTTATGCCCATTCCTCTTCTTCCACAATTCCCAAACAATAATAGAGGGAATAACATAGAATATAGGTTTCATTCTAGGCAACACATCAGCTGACCACCATTTAACTATAACTTGATGCAAATGCATTCCTGTAATATTAATACCAGCAGCAGCACAGAAATAAGACCAAGTCCTCTGAGCAGTTTCACATCTTAAAAAAATGTGAGGTACAGTTTCCTCCTTAGGTGATGCACAACAAGAACACATAAATGGCATATGATAACCCCAACTCCTGATCACATCATCCAATGGCACTTTAATGCCACACCCTCCACATTAAGAATGATATTTTAAATGGAAAACCCTTCACCCATATCTTCTTGTGAACATCCTTTTTTTCTCCTTTGCTTCTGATATAGCCCCATGCAGACTTGACAGTAAAATCACCCTTAGTTTCAAGCATCCACCAAGGCTTATCTAATTCATCCCCTCTGGCAGGTGGTTGAACATCACTTAATACATAATCAGCAAGATCTTCAGGCAAATTATTTCTGATAGCAGGCTCATGTCATCTACGTTCTGTAACTATATCAGAAACATTATTAATTTCCTCATTGCAGTAAAAATCAGCAGGTGTAAGGAAATAGAGAGGGCCTAAACCAGTCTAGTTATCAAACCAGAATAGAGAAAACCCATTTCTAAGTTGCCACTATATCTGATAATCAATCAAATCTCTTGCTTGAAGCATTTTCCTCCATATATGTGAACCTTCTTTCCATGGCACCAAAATAGGATTATTCTTCTTCAAATACTTGTTGCTCATGAAAGAACTCCACAAAGATGGCTTAGTTCTAAAATTCCGCCATAACTTAGCAAACAATGCCATAGACATGTCATTGAGCAATCTAAAACCCAAACCACCTTCATCACAAGGCAAAAAAACAGTATCCCATCCTGTCCAATGTCTATTCCATTCACCAATTGTATTGCTCCAATAAAACTAAGCAAATATTTTATGCAACTTCTTTATCACAAAGGAAGATGGATCAACAGCAAATATCAAGTGCATTAGCATAGCCTGTAACACATGTTTCAACAAAATGGACCTTCCACCAAATGACAACAACTTCCCTTTCCATCCCTGAAGTCTATTTCTCACCTTAGTAATGATCTCTGAGTAAAATGACATCTTACTTCTTGCATAATAAATAAGGAAACCCAGATACATCAAAGGAAATTCCTTCCTTGCAATACCAGTAACTCTTCCTAACTTCTGAAACTCCTCCTTATTCACCCTATTATGCAAATAGACTGAATTTTAGCCTTGTTTATCAATTGACCAGAAGCTTGTTTATATTCGGTCAAAACATTCATGATCAAACCCAGAGATATCTCACAAGCTGAAGAAAATATGATGGTATCATCTGCATAAGCTAAGTGATTCATTTTTGGACTCTACTTTAGCAAGCCAAATCCAGTAAACCACAATTTTTTATGCAATGCATTTAAGCCCCCAGATAGCACCTCTACAGCAAGAATAAACAAATTAGGTGACAATGGATCACCCTGCTTGATACCCCAAGTTGAGTGAAAGAATCCATGTGGCTAACCATTAATAAGTACAGAATACCAGTTATTACCAACAATTTCATAAATCAGGCTGATAAATTGCTCACAGAATCCTATTTCCTCAGAACATTTGTAAGAAAGATCCATGGCAACCTATCATAGGCCTTTGTCATGTCCAATTTCATCGCAACATTCGGAACAATACCATTGGCATTCTTTTTGCCTTTATTTGTTCGGGGTCTGATATCAGTGATTATTTCTTGAGCCAATAAGATATTCTCCACAATGCTTCTACCCCTTACAAATCCTGCTTGATTTTGTGAAATCAAACAGGCAACAAATGCACCATCCTCTCATGCACTACTCTGGAAAACACCTTGTTCACAAAATTACTCAAACTAATAGGCCTCATGTCACTAAAAGTCTGAACATCTTTCTACTTTGGCAACAACACAAGATTAGTATGAGTAATGTACCTTGGCAATTCAAAACCTCTGAAGAAGTCCCAAACCATGTTGAAAAAATCATCACCAACAATATCCCAGCATGCTTGGAAAAATAGGCCTATAAAACCATCAGGACCACCTGCACTTGCACTATTTAGACCAAAAACAGCTTGTTTCACCTCTTCCTTAGTAGGAACTGCAATAAGTTCTTGATTATGCTCATTACTAATCATGGAAGGAATATGTTTCAAGATATCAAACTGTGTGGGAACCACAATTTCATGAAATTGAGCCTGGAAAAAACCTAATTGCCTCATCTGCCATATCCTACTCATTATCAATCCACTAGCCAGCACTGTTTTGAATTCTCTTCAACTGCAGCATCTTTCTTCTGCCATTTACATGTGCATGGAAGAATTTTGAATTCTTATCACTATCTTGAAACCAGCTCATGCCTGCTTTCTGTTTCCAAAATTCTTCCTCAAAATGCAAGACTCTAGTAAGTTCTGCCTACACTTTCATTAGCTTTTCCCTATTAGCAAAGGAAGGATCAACTTCAAAAAGTGATTCATTATCCTTGATAACTTCTTCCAAATTGGTTATCTGCCGAAATATATAACCATACTGCTGAAATATATAACCATAAGTAGCTTTACTCAAAACTGATAGAACTTTTTTCAATTTCACATTGAATGTCATAAAGGAATTAGCGACCACATATGTTTCCCAGTTCTCCTTTACAACATCAAGAAAAGTAACATGTTTGGTCCAAAATTTTAAGAATTTGAAAGATTTCTTAAACTGTTGGACTTGTTGCTTGCATTCTAACAACAAAGAAGAGTGATCTGAGCTAAGCTTGATCAAATGAGTGATTTCCAAACCTGGAAACAACTGCTGAAACTCAAAATTACCCAAGCACCTATCCAACCTTTTGAATACACAGTCATCTTCCCCTCTCCCATTCCACTATGTAAAAACACTTCCCTTGTATCCCAAATTAGTGAGATTATATGTTTGAATGCAATGCCTAAAATCTTCAACTTCATTCAAAGATACTTGTAAGCCATTATACTTCTCATCTTCATCAGTAATGACGTTAAAGTCACCACCTACTAGCCATGGAACAGACATGTCAGAAGCAAGATTATACAAGGAATCCCACAATTCAATTCTTTCAATTCTATCACACTTAGTATAGACTAATGTGACTATCATCTCCATGTCCAGATACCAGTTGAACAACTTCAAAGTAAGCTGCTGTACAATATCAATCAACAAAGAAACTTCATATTCCTCATCCACAAAAGTCCATATTTTGCCAAAAACATTGCAAATAGCAGTCTCTAGCCCCAATCTCCTCCTCCTGTAGCTTTCCATCTTATTAGATTGTTGAAATGGTTCCATCAAGCCTATAAGAAAGAATCTGTGTTTTGTATGAATTGTCAAAAGCCTTTTGAAAGCTTTTTTTTGTGTTTACTGATATAATATTCCAAATTAGTGCATTCATCATTACTACATTTGGGATTTAGATGCAGTTCTCCTTGTATGCACCCCAGGAGCTTGAGATGTTGCATTTTCCTTGTATTTTTCTTTAACTTCCAACAACTTTTTCAATCTGTTTTGGAGACAAATCACATCTCTAGCTGCATTTATGAAATTCTGAGCAGTAGATTCTTCATCTAAATCAATCTTTTGTTCTCACCACATGCTACTGCAAGTTGTAACTTTCCATGATTTGCTTGAGAACTTGCAATTTAGTTCTGCATTTTGCTGGATCCATGTTGCACCAATCGCTTCTGAACATCTGCTACTAATGCAGAATTAGCCACTTCTTGACTATACTCCTGCATGCTATCTGAAACTAGTACCTTGGAACCCTCAGGCACCTTAGCATCAATCTGCAGCTGCAAATCACCACCACCAGAAGTCTTAGTATGTTCCTGCCCATTAACAGTCTGCTGATCCTGAATGCTATTTACTACATCATTTGCTTTCTTTTCAAACACAACATTAATCTCTTGGGATGAAGTGATTGACTCAAATGATTGCTCATGTACCATTTTCTCTCCAAAAATATCACCTTCTTCTATATTTTCTTCCACTTGGTCACTCCATAACTTCCTACTACCACTATTGCCATTATCATTAACAAAAGTGGTTGAAGGAACATCTTCACACACCTTATTCTCAGTACCATCTCATCCATAGGTTTTGTCCAAGTTCTCTCAACCCATTGCTTTGTTTTACTAGGAGATTGATTCTTTTTTCCAGGAGTAAAGACAACAACATTTACATTAAGAGGTTTCTCAGAAATATCAACAAGTGCAATAGATGCTACACCTTTTTTAGCAATATGTGTTATACTTGGCTGATTTCCAAAGTTTCCACTCTCAGAAAGTTGCACCAAAGGTGCTACTGCTTCTACCACCTTCTTATCCCCTTTAAGTTGCTTCTCAGTGCCCTCAATAAAAAATTGTATTTCTGAGCCATTAGCCAACAAAGAACCTGGTAAAGTCACCAATTGTTTCCCTGAATCATTAATAGCCCTATTTTCTGTATCATTAGCTGCAGTTTTAACTGCATCTGCTGTTGCAACTATTTTCCCATATTTGACTACCTCAACAACCTCATCCTGCTCCTGGTCAGTTCCTCCCAATGCATCAAATCTATTGGCAACTTGTACAGTATTTGAAACTGTAGCAAGCTGATTTCCTGCATTCCTGTCACCACTTTTTTTACCTGTTGGCAAAGAATTTCCATTAACCTGCATCTATTTTTTGCCCTTTTGCCCCTTGTATAAATCTTGTATATCACCAACAACTTTTTCACTCTGTAATACTTTAATAACACATCTTTTTCCTTTGTTGAAATTTCTCCATTGAGTAGTCCTTTGTGTATTGTTATTAACCTTACCAGATTCATACCTATTGTTAGAATTTTGTCCCTTGCCATTGCCCATGTCATTTTCTTTAGCAGTGTTATCATGCACAACTTGTTTATCTCTATTAACAGTGCTTGTACTTTCCTTCTCTTCATTAGCTTTCTTGACTGTTTCTTTCTCAATTAGTAATTCTGGATGAAGTTTTCAACAAGTATCTTCGTCATGTCCTTGCAAGCAACACCTCTTACAATACTTGGGCAACAAATCATATTGAATCTTAACCCACTTGGTTTTTATTTCTCCAGTAGAACTATTAACAGCTTGAATAACTACACGCTTAGGATGGTCCTCCATCAAATCAACCTATACTTTGACACGAGCACAACTTGGTTGTGTCTTATTTTTTGTAGCCAAATCCAAAGTTAGTGGTTTTCCTACTGCCGATGCCATTGAAAACAGTCGATACTAACCAAAATAATTTGGTGCAAGAGTTGGGAATGAAATCTAAGCAATTACAATGCTCGTTTCTTTCTCCGGATCAAACCAAGGATCCCATTTGAGTGTTCGCATTGGGTAATACGATTGTGACTCCTTAATCCAAAATGCAGGCTTGGACATGAGAGTCATATAATCTTCAAATAACTTACACCTAATCAAAATGTGTCTATTACATAGTAAACCAATCGTTGCTTCTGCTTTGAGTTCACATTGCCTAGCAAGTGATGTATGTAAAAACTGCAGGTCGGGTAATCCATACGTAAATTTACCAATAACTGCATATTGTAATTCTTCTGGGGTGATAATTTGATCAATTTCTTCCATACTATATTGAACAGATGGTTCCCCATGTATATATACAACATGCTTTAATGGAATTGGTGGAACAATGGGCAGCTCACCACTATTTGAACTGGAGGCAGTATGCATATTTGCATTAATCATCACTGGTTGCAATAATTTTACATAATTGAGGGGCGGGTTAGGTTGGAGAAGTGTGGTGATGTCAATGGGAGGAAGCCCATTGACCGGAGTGGCTATAGCAGCCGAAAATATCCTAACTCCAGTGGGGTTTCAAATCTCCATGAGAGGGAAGCTCTCAGGGGTTTAGGACACGCAATTTTTTTTTTAAGCAAAAGTCCACTATGCTTTTTGGGCCTAGGGCTAGTTTTATTAATTTTCTAGAAAGCAAAAATACCCCAAAGGGAGAGTACAAGTAAGGGGGACTAGGTCTTACCTTACTAATTCTATGAGGCAAAGAACCTCTAAACTAAGAGGAATGGAGAAAAAATGAACTCGAAATGATCAAATAAGCTATGATCACCACAGAGTTTATAACACACTCTATGATGATATTGCACATGATAATGCTAAAATAATGAGAAAATAATACAAAAATAAAGACAGAATCCTTAATCTCTTAACTTGTAAAATCTTCTATATTCATTGAATTTTCCACCTTATCGTGTTCTTCATGCCTTTCCAAAAAATCTTGAAACTTTATCATTTCTTCTTGGATCTTGTAGATTTTGTTGAAGTGGCAGGAGCTGCCACATTCTTCTTTGCTTGCCTCATTGGTATATGCCTTGGGACAAATTCTTCAGTCATCTTCCCATCCCAGCTGCCCTTCCTTGCATGAGTTTTGTGTCTTTTTACACTTTCCACCTGTCTAGGAGACAAATCCCCATCCCTTGCAGCATTGTGGAAGTTTTCTGAAATCGACTCCTCATCCATGTCAATCTTAGGACCTTCACTAGATGGTATTGCTACTTGTAAATTACTTTGAGGCTTTGCAAGCATACCTTGTTGTTGTTGTTGTGTAGTTGCCGTAAGATTATCTCCTGTTGCTGCTACTGCTTTACTTGGTTGCTGCTTCTTGACACTGCTACTATCAGTTTGTTTTAGTCCAGCTGGTGTGTTTATGTGTTTGCACACCTCTTGACCTGCAATTCTTATTGATGGATCTGTAATAGCCAAATGTCCCTCAACTTGACTAGCTGCTGTTGTACTATCCTTAGCTATATCACCCTTGACATTGCTCTGTCCTTTCCCGTATATCTCAACATCTATAGATGGAGAAACCAAGCTATTTTCCTCATTAACAACACCAGCAAGCAACTCATATTGCTTCTGTATATTTCCTGAGTTTCTTTCATAAATTGCAAGTGCTTTGTCCACTTCTTGACTATCATGTTGTAGTACCTCTTTATGTTGCTGCTGCTGTTTATTGACAGGAAATTCCTCAGATGTTACAAGAACATCAGCAGTAGCACTAGGAAGATCACTTCCCTCACCATTTTCTTCTATTTGTTCACTCCATCTCTTCCTCTCACCACAAGAATTAGTAGCAAAAGTAGGCGAGGGAACATCAACACAAGCTTGGTTAAGTGTCACCAATTCTTCAACATGTTGAGAGGAAGGAACCAAAACAGTAGCAGAATTGATAGTTACACCCTCCACCCATTCTTTAATATTCCTAGTCGACTTAGGAGTGAAGATATTGGTATTGACATTTAATTGTTTCTGCACAGCTTTCTCCACAAGAGGTAAAGCACCTGGGACAATTTGTTGTGAATTAACAGCCACACCATGATCATCAACTACCTCTCGAGAGTCCCTAACAACATCTTCATTACGAGCAGGACCCAGTAGGACAGTAGTATGAAAATCTGCAAGAGTTGCTGTTACGGGATTAACATGTGGTGCTGTAATCTGCTTACCATAATCAAATATTACGTCCTCTTCATGCTCTCCATCATTATTATTCAATGCATCACACTTGTTATCAACATGTACAGCTTTAGGTAGTGTAGCGAGCTAATTTTCTCCATTCTTATCTGCAGGTGCATTGCTTTTCTTCTCAACCACCTTCTCCACTGTATGTACTGCAGTTGCCTCCAATTGTAAAGTTGCATCACCATCTTCTTTATTCTCATGAATTTAATCCACAACCTCTCTATGCTCTCCTAACCCTTCGCCATCAATATCTCGATCACCTAAACCATCACCCAATATACTAAACTTATTCAAGTTAGGATTAGGACTAGGTTTTACTGTACCTAGAAAATTTTCCTTTTCTTTTCCTCGACCAACTGGTAGGGGTTGTTGTGCATGGCTCGCTTTATTTCCCTTCTTCTTGGCTTTATAAGTCTGCCATGTATGAATATCCTTCGTATTACCCACAACTCTACCACTGTTCAACACTTTAATTGCTCCTTTGTGAAAGTTATTAGGGTTCGTATTACCCTTAACAGTTTGCTTTACATTGTTTGCCTTATGCCCTTGATTTTCACTCTCCACATTAACATTGTTTGGTTTTTTAACACCAGTAGAATACACGACTGCATTATCATTGTCTTCTTCACATTCTTCACTATTTTCATTGGTTGGAAATAATTCCGGATGAATATTCCAACAAGAACTCTCATCATGTCCTTGCAACCTACACTCCTTACAGTATTTGGGCATGAAATCATATTGGATTTTCATCCAACGAGATTTAACATCTCCCTTAATATCAACAACATTAATTTGCACTCTTGTAGGATGTTTCTCCAATAAATCAACCTCCACCTTGACACGAGCACAACTAGGTCTCGTTTTATTTTTAGTAGCTATGTTAATTGTCAATGGCTTCCCCACTGCCGAAGCCAAAGAGAACAACACTTCCTCCACAAAAAAATAAGGTGCAAGCGTAGGGAAAGAAATCCAAGCTATAGCAATACTTGTTTCTTCCTCCGGAATGAACCAACGATCCCACTTCAACGTTCCCATGGGATAAGAAAAATTTCTATCCTTAATCCAAAAAAAACACTTGGACATGAGTGTAGCATAATCTTCAAATAAGCTACGCCTAATAAGAACATGTCGATTACACAAATACCCAATAATAGGTTCTCCTTTAAGTTCACATTGTTTTGGGATGTCCATACGTAATGCATTAAGATCATTCCATCCATTCGTGAATTTTCCAACAACGGCATATTGGAGCTTTTCACATATTATCATAGCATTAATCTCCCCCATATCATATTGTAAAGTTGGTTCACCATGATGATAAACAATAGGTTTTAAGGGTATGGAAGTCGACGGCTTGGGTAGAGAATTAGGGTTTTTGGGATTTTTTAGAATTTGTGAGTAGTCGGGGATTGTAGAAGTTGTTTTGGGTGGTTGAGGTGGCTGGACAACCTCAGGAGGAGGTTGTTCAGTGGCTAGAGAAGCCATGGATGGCCAATTTGAGCTCAAAGCTCCGTAGGACTCGCAATTTGGGGTTTGGGGTTTTTTTTTTTAAAAAAAAAATTCCCATTAGACTAGTGCAAATTTACCATGCTTTTCGTTCCAACAGTCGGCCTTATTTCTCTAGTTTATCATCAACCAAAATGGTCTAAACTTGTCCTAAGCAGTGAGTTGTTATAAACTAAGGTGTTTTATTTCCGGTTTGGCTTATAATTGACCCAACACACCTGGCTTTATTTGGACTGACATACCACAAATTTCTTTACAACGGTAATAAAATAAAAAATTCTTAAATTTACAACCTTAACAATACATCCTTCCCTGTGTAAAACCGATCCAAAGTTCAAACTCCTCCATTGTCTCTTTTCTTGATCAAACTCCTCCGTTATCTCTCTTGATCAAACTCCTACATTCTCAGATACATAACCATCATTCTCAACTCTACTATCAACTCTCCTTCATCACCATTAGCCCTACACTCATCAATGGGGTCTGAGTAGGACTCACTCTCAGCTTCTGCACTTCTTTTTCTTTTTTCATCTCAGCTAACTTCTTCACCTCTTCTTTTTTATCCTTATGATTCTCATTAGAATGAGTTTGAACCTTATCACCAGAACGGGGGAGTGTTTTCCTCCTCTTCCTCTACACCTAGGCATTTATACGATCTATATGTAAACAATACAGACGTTGTTGAACCACGATTTAAGAGCCATCACTCTAAACTCTCAACTGTATAATCATGTATCTGAACCATATGTATCTGAACCATCCTGAACCGGGACGTGGCGGTGGTATTTGAACCATCCTCAGATAGGGACTTTATTTTGCCTGTTTTCCCGATAGGAAATAAGAATAATCGACCAAAAGTCTATTAACAGACCATAATCTACAAAAAGCAAAAACACAACAGAAAGATCAAAACGAGCAAAATAAGTATAAATAACACACATTTCAACGGAAAAACAGGAAAAACTTCAAAGGTTTTGAAAAAAAAAAAAGAACTTTATGAACACTTCGTTTTTATCAACATCGGAAAAAAAAATCAAAACAAACTTTTAAATAGGCAATATGGATCTTAAAATGTTTCGCCACTGATGCAAAATTAATTAACATACCTAAGGACGACGATTGGAGAACTTCTGGGATCTAGAGAGAAGAAAAATCAACTGGAGAGATTGAGAAGAGAGTGAAGAGTGAGAAGGGGACTTGTACATATTTTAGGAGAAAGAGAGAGGGGTATTTGTATATTTTAATATAAATGTAGGGGACTTAAGTGTATAAGTTTAAACACTCAAACTTTTTAAAATTATGAAATGCACCCCATGCCTCTTTTTCTAAACCCGAATTCCAAGAAATAATTTAACCACAAATCGGTGCCTTATTGTTAATTAAGACTTGAAAGTGGTCTCCTTCACAAATCTTCTCGACTAGCATCCAGGTTAGGTACTTAGGCATGTGTGACTCCATTGATACTAGTAACTCTATCCTTCTCTTCCAGATTATAGTATTTTTGTACATGTTCATGCATGTGTCTAAAATCATTTTGAGTGATTTGATAATTTCCAAATTTTGTTTTGTTCGGAACTTCTAGATTTTGAAGAAAACAAAATGGAACTTGGCTCAACTTCAATGCTTGAAAAATTGGTTTCCAATCGATTGGAAATATAAATTATCCAAGAGACAGAGTTAATAAAACAGTTTAATTGTTAAGAGGCTAATGTTGAGTCACAAACACACAAATTTTACGATTTCAAGCTCTAATAATCTTTCAATAACTCCCTCTGTTCCTTTTTAATTGTCTTTGTTGATTTGAAACTCATCTTATTAGGAGTTTGTTTTACTAGATGACCCTTATTAATTATGATTATTTTATGTAGTTACTTAATAATAAGGATAATATCGAAGGAAAATAATAAATCTCTTTTGATTTGTTAAAATGGGCAAGTAAAAAGAAGAAATATTCATTTAGTATAAGAAAAAAGTAAAAAGGGACGGAAAGTATTAATATTGTTCAATTGAGCCCTTGCTATTCTTAAGTTAACTATTTGTCTATTTAAGTAATGTAAAAGACAAAATATACCCAAAAGAAAATTTCCAACAATGTTCAATGACATCTTAGAGGCAAGTTGAGTTGTTATAGATAATAGAAGAGTAATGTCCTAAAATCTAGGCTGCGTACTTGCTCAACTGTTGTCAAAACTTGAACAATTAACTGAATTAAGGTACAGGAACTTAAAATTCTCTATTTTAATAATGAAACTGCGCTGGTGTTCTTGGATCACCATAAATTGTTACTCTCTCAGTTTCAATTTATGTGACACTCTTTGAAAATAATTTAACTTTATAAAATAATTTTAATTACATGAATATATAAGACTTGCTTTGGACCATAAATTTAAAAAAAAAAAAATCATTTCCTTCTTAAGTTTATATTAAATTAAATGATGTCACATAAATTAGAACGGGGTAGTACTCATCGAAGGGTCAACATTTTCCAGGAAACCTAGGCAAGTGAGTGAAGATAATGCGTATAATGCGTGTGTATGCCGTTTGATTATTAGGTTGATAACTGCTACTTACATACATTGCATGGAGATGAATTAATACACAAATCAAGAAGTTTTGTCCTTTATTGAATTTACATTTTTAAATGCAAATTAACACCTTTGTCTGCTTCTTAGCCAATAGTGGAAAACAATTATTAAGAAGCAAAATTACAGAAGAACTCCAAGTGTTGAAAGCTCCAATGGCTGGTCATAGTACCACGTATCATATACAACGTGCAAGTACAGTGTTTAAGTAAAATGACGCAATCATTAAGAAATCTTACGGCGGAAAATTAATATTATATGGGTTTGTCAATGATGCTGGTGTTAGATTAGTAATTATCCTAATACTGGAATAATTAATAGTTTAATACCCGTATAACGTGATGATAGAGAAAATCTAAGGAGTTCAATATTGTATGGGTTTGTCAATGATACTGGTGTCAGATTAGTAATTGTCCTAGTACTGGAATAATTAATAGTTTAATACCCGTATAACGTGATGATAGAGAAAATCTAAGGAGTTCCAAAACAGCTTGCTGGGAATAAACAGAGTTAGACATATTCCTGCTTTTTCGTTTGGGCAAATGCCTCATCCATGTGCACTGTCATTGTCACAACTTTGTTGTATCCTTATTCTTGTTTTAATTTAATTAGCGAAGTCATTATAATGTTTACTGAGTTCATCAGAGTTCTATTTGAAATCATTAACCCATAAAACATGGATTTATGTATTTTCTTTTATGTTTCTTAATGATCAGGTTAATGTCATTTGCTTTTTGTCCTTACATACATCCCATGACTCTTGATATTGACCACAAATATAGGATAACATATAAATAACTCTCAATTTGTGCTTGAGTTCATATATTATCCAATTAGTTACTGTACTTTTTTTATTACAAATAAAAATACAATTATTCCCTTAAATATAAATACTAGATAACCGATGACTTACGTTACGCTTACCAGGGCGTTACTCTAGTATCATTGAGTTAAAAAGGCATTTTCTAAATAATTTCGAAAATATTCCCTATGTGGATAAAATATTTATATGTATGAACATAAACATTAATATGTGCAGTAGATACATACTGTCTAATTGCTTATTGTTAAATAATTTGTATATGATACGTGGGTTGAGTTATTTTAGTGGGTAAAAAATTATTTGAGGGTAAAATAATTTTGAAGGGTTGGGATGATGCCACGTGGCAGCCGTTAGTCATAAGGGTATAATTAACCCCATAGTATAACTGTAAGGGTATAATTGGCCCTAAAGTATAACGAAGGGTATGAATGAACTATTTTTCAAAGTTCAGGGGTAATTTTGACCCTTTTCCGTTTGTAAAATTAATTTACCTAGAAAGTTTAGAAGAAAATACAATAAATTGTTTCAAGACCATATCAAATTGCTTTTTTCCTCTAATTGAATTCCCACCTGAATAAAATTCACTATATTGATACATGTATCAATTCAATATAAACTTAAAGATATTTCGTCGAATCATGAAATGAGGAGATTGTACACAGAATATCCGAATGCTAAAAAAAGTTTCAGTTCGTTTTATTTACAATATAAAAGATTCCAAAAAAAACTTTCTTTCAAATAAAAAATGATCAAGTTCTCTTTGATGATAAAGCCGGTTATATCCTGTTGGACGAATTATAGGTTTGATGGGGAAGATCTCTATATTCACTATTGGACCAAGTGATGATCCACTTCCCCTTTTAACCTTTATTTGGACAAAAATGTTTAAATACACACTTAAACTTTACCGGAATTTATTATTCTTATCTTTCTGAAGTGCAGGATGCACTCACAATACATATTTTCATTATTTTATTAGGACTCGTTATTTTGTTGGACCTGGAATTACTTTCACCTAGTTAAACAGAGAGTGAAATTGGAAATATGAACGTGGCATGCGTCATCCTGTTTTTATTTTCTTTTGGATTTTGGAATCTATCTGATCTATGCAAGTATAATATACACTCTTTTTTTTTTTTTTTTTCTTTTTTTTTTTGGGCTGAAACGACGGAATTTTATAGCATAAAAGTAATGATAGGAAATTAAAGTCATACAAAGCTGTGATAGACCTTAGCTTGAAGGTGTTATCTCCAAAGAACCATTGTTTAGTAGCGAAATGATAAAATGGGGAGGAACATTCCAAAATATTGTTTCTCCCTCTTCTATCACTTGACATTTAGGGACCACCCATGACATGCAAGCTTGTCTGCAACCTTATTTGCTTCACGAGTCTTGTGTTGTACTAGAGGATTTTCCATGGCTGCTAGCAGAAAGCAGCAACCCAATAATTTAAGTTTGTGTAAGCACATATATCATTTCTATTTGTGAAATATATGACTTACTAATACCTAGGAGTCTAGTTCCACAATAAATGAAAAAAGAATTTTAGTAAATGTTAGTTCCAGTCCAATGAGAAGCCCTTATTTCTGCATGAAGTGTTGAATGTTTTATAATTCTTTTGGCAAAGCCTTCTAGTCAGTGTCCTGAGGCATCACGGATAACTCCTCCCGCTCCACCATTGTGCTCATAATCTTTATAAGCACCATCAGTGTTTAATTTGAAGAAATTTGTGTGTGTATTGGGGGGGGGGGGGGGGGGGGGGTGTTTCCAACTGAATACGTTGAATGTTGTTCTACTGAGGTCGTTTTAGATGATTGCAAGCAATATGGATGTATTCTAGGGTATGAAAGAGGATAACCTTGATATTGGTAGGGTTGTTTTATTGTTCAACAGGTTGTTGTCCCTGTTAAGCCAGATATGCTAGAGTGCATACGGCATGTGGGTGGATACATGCATGTCATGCTTTTGAATATTGACATAGTCTTTGGATTTGCACTTGGTTTCTATCCAATTGATGAAGGTATCTTTAGAGAGGGTGTCCATGTTGAGGAATTGACGAACAGTTGGTTTTCTGGACAACGGAGGAAACTATGATAGGCATTCTCTGGGACATTACAGTTGTTCCCGCCACAGAAATAATATTCACGTTATTAACAGTGAAATAATAACATAGCACGGAGATACGGTAATCAACAAGAATATAAAAGAGCGATAATGACACCAAGATTTTTACGTGAAAACCCAAAAGGAAAAAAACCACAGGCCGAGAAGAGCAACTGATATCACTATAACAAGGATTTTACACTTTGCAGGTCTGAGTAAAATACTCCAAATACCACTACACACTCAAAAGAAATAACCCTCTTTTAAGATTTTCCACCTCACTATAATATCGCTCACACTCTCTATTTTTTCTCATAGACTATTTCTCTATCTGTGAATGTCTCGCTCTTCTTTCTCTCTTTGTTTGGTGTGTTTACAAATGGAAGAATGGCTCTTCATTTATAGGAGACCAAACTTGGCCTCCAAGCACCCAAAAAAAAAAAAAAAGTTAACCAAAATTTGTGTCCACAAATTTTACCTTTGGCTCCAAGTAAGAATTCCAACCAATTAAAATTGGCACTTGGGAATTACAACCAAATGGGAAGTCCCATTCACTTAAAGGAGGCAACGCCGGGCTTCTAGTTTGAGTGCATGCCGACAAGTTCCTTGTGTAGCTCGAACTTGTCCCTTTGTACCACATTCGTGAACATATCTGAAGGTTTCTCACTTGTACGGATCTTCTTGACCTGTATAGATCTGTCCTCTATCTTTTCCCGAATCCAGTGATATCTTACATCGATGTGCTTCGTCCTTGCATGGTGCATGGAGTTCTTGCTCAAATCTATTGCGCTTTAACTGTCACAGTAGACGACATACTCGTCCTGATGCAATCCAATCTCTTGAAGGAACCATTTTAGCCATATCATCTCTTTGCCAGCTTCTGTAGCAGCAATGTACTCTGCCTCAGTTATAAAGAGTGCAACACACTTCTACAACTTCGACTGCCATGATATAGCTTCCCCCTGAAAATGTGAACAAGTATCTAATAGTAGATTTACAATTATCACGATCACCTGCCATATCAACATTTGTGTAACCCTTTAAAACTAGATCAGATCCTCCGAAACACAAACAGTCTCAAGTAGTA
Organism: Lycium barbarum; assembly: GCF_019175385.1. Lineage (NCBI taxonomy): Eukaryota > Viridiplantae > Streptophyta > Magnoliopsida > Solanales > Solanaceae > Lycium > Lycium barbarum. The sequence continues at coordinate 16,903,555 of NC_083342.1, forward strand.
CCTCTCAGGTGCTTGAGTAACTACTTAACTTCTTCCCATTGTTCTTTTCTAGGATTATCCAGGAATCTACTAACAACACCCATTGCATGAGAAATATCAGATCTAGTGCATACCATTGCATACATCAAGCTTTCGACTGCTGAAGAATAAGGAACTTTGGCCTCCTCTTTCTCCACCTTTTGTTGTAGGGCACATCTGCTTGCTCAACTTCAGATGAGCAGGTAGAGGCGTGCTAATGGACTTAGCACTCTTCATGTTGAAGTGTTCTAGTACACGTTCAATGTAATTCTCCTGAGATAGCCACAACTTTCTGTTTGCTCGCTCTCGAACTATCTTCATCCTCGTAATTTGTTGTGCTGGGATCAAGTCCTTCATGTCAAATGACTTGGACAAATCTCCCTTCAACTTGACAATCAACTCCTTGTCTTGTCCTACAATTAACATGTCATCCACGTATAACAACAAAATAATAAAGTTGTTGTCAGAAAATCTTTTGAAGTATACACACGGATCAGAATAGGTCTTTGTGTAAGTTTGAATTTCCATGAATGAGTCAAACTTCTCGTACCACTACCTTGGTGCTTTCGTCAACCCCATAAAGACTCTTATTCAATTTGCACACCATATGTTTCTTTCCAGATACTTCAAATCCTTCTGGCTACTCCATATAAATCTCCTCTTCCAAATCTCTGTGAAGAAATACAGTTTTCATGTCCAACTGCTCCACTTCAAGATCCAGGCTAGCTGCAAAGCTCATAATGGTTCGAATAGAAGTCATTTTGACTACAGGTGAGGAAATTTCATCAAAATCAATACCTTTCTTCTGTTCGAAAACTTTTACCACCAATCGAGCTTTATATCTAACCAGCTTGCCATTTCCATCTTTCTTGATTTTGAAGATCCATTTGCATTTGACCGGTCTTCTACTCTTTGGAAATTCAACCAGCTTGTACGTGCCATTTTTCTATAGAGAATCCATCTCTTCTTGTATGGCTTTCATCCACTGGCTCTTTTCTAGATGGGACAACACCTCCTTCATACTTTCTGGCTCCCCCTCATCACTAATTAGGACATACTCTGAGGAAGGGTACTAGGATGACTCTATGTTTTTCCTTGATGATCTCCTCAGAGGTTGAGATTGTTCTTTTTCTTCCTGAGTACGGTGCTCAACTTGCTTGGCATAATCAATAAGTTGCTCTCCCTGCTTAGCAATCTCGTCAGGTTGCTCCCTATGCTCGGCAACCTCGTCTGTCGTACTTTCTGCACTTCTAGGATGGTTAGAAGGGATGGTAACAAGGTTAGGGACTATACCATTCTTGGCCTTCTCTGACGGATCATCAGCAGTTATAACTTCAGTTTCTCGAAAGACTACGTCTCTGATTCTGATTACCTTCTTCTTTACAAGATCCCACAGTCTGTACCTGAACTCTTCATCTCTATATCCGATGAATATACAGGGAATAGATTTAGCCTCCAGTTTTGTTCTCTGCTCCTTCGGTACATGTGCAAAAGCTCTACAACCGAACACCATCAGATACGAGTATGACGCCTCCTTGTTGATCCAAACTCTCTCTGGGATGTCAACCTCTAATGGAACTGATGGACTATGATTGATCAGGCAACAGGCTGTCGAAACTGCTTCACGCCAGAATGATTTAGGTAGTTTAGCCATTCTGAGCATACTTCTCACTTTCTCAATAATGGTGCAATTCATCCTCTCAGCTACACCATTGTGTTGTGGGGTTTCAGGAACTGTGTTTTCATGTCTGATCCCATGGATTGAACAGTACCCTTCAAAATTCCCTTATAGCGTACTCACCTCCATTGTCACTGCAGAGATGCTTTAGCTTTCGACATGTCTCCCTTTCCGCCAGAGCATGAAACTTCTGAAAAACTTGAAACACCGGATCTTTGGTTTTCAAGATATAAAACCACAATTTTCGTAAAGCATCATCAATAAAGGTAACAAAATATTTTTTTCCACCCATCGATTCTATCTCTATTAGACCACAAACATCAGAATGTACCAAATTAAGTATATTCAATTTTCTTTCAGACGATGTCTGAAATGAGACTCTATGTTGCTTTCCAAATAAACAGTAATCACAAGGTTTTATCTTTGAACCTTTGGCAAAAGAGATGAGTGATTTCTTGGCAATAATCTGCAATCCATTCTCGCTCATATGACCCATTCTTCTATGCCATAAATCTGCAGAAATCCCATCTTAAGCTGCGTTCAATTCACCTCGACATATTTCTGCATTTGTCCTGTACAACGTGCCACAAGCAACTTCTTTTTCAATCACCAATGATCCCTTGGTAAGTCTCCATTTTTTATTTGCAAAATAGTTCTCGTATCCATCTCGATCCAAAGCAATTCCCGAGATCAAGTTCAACCTCAAATCAGGTACATGGCGCACATCCTTCAGAACTAATGTGCATCTGACATTTGTGTTGATAAAAATGTATCCAATCCCTGCAATCTTTGAATAACTTGTGTTACCCATTTTTAAAGTGCCGAAATCACGTGATACATATTTGCAAAAAAGATCTCTTACCGGTATGGCATATTAAGATGCTGCTTTGTCAACCACCCATTCTGACTTTGAACCTGCCAAGTGCATGCATTCCTCTTCCTCGTTAATGAAGAGAACAACATTACCATTGTTTTGCACCGTGGCAGTAATGTTTTCATCATTCTTCTAGCCACTACTTTCACCTTTGCCCCTTTTTAGATTTGGACAATCTCTTTTGTAGTGACCTGATTGATCGTAATTGTAGCAATTTCTAGCTTTTGACTTGGATTGGATATTAGACTTCCCACGAGCACCAGAGCTACAATAGTTGCTCGAACCCCTTTGATAACTCCTGCCTCTGCTTTCTGTAATGAGAGCATGTCCATAATTTTTAGGTTTCTTTCTCATCTTCTCATTGAGTAGAAAAGCTGATGTGACGTCCTTCAGCTCAATTGAGTCCTTACCATCCAAAATGGTTGTTTTCAAACTATCATAAGAAGATGGAAACGAGTTCAAGAGAACAATGGCTTTATCTTCCTCCTCGATCTTTACACCGGGGTTGTCCAGCTGCGTGATTAATCCATTAAGCACATTTAAATGTGATAAAAAAATTTGTACCTTCATCCATATGCAGGGCGTATAATTTCTTCTTTAGGTATCATTTGTTGGTCAACGTCTTAGACATGTATAGGTTTTCCAACCTTGTCCAGATACCAGTTTCACTTTCTTCGTCCATGATATTATTGACCATATCATCTGTTAAGTGCAACCTGATTGAACTAGCTACCTTTTCATTCATTTCCTCCCAATCCTCAAGTTTTATGGATTCGGGCTTTTTGGATTTGCCACCTAGTCTTGTCCAAACCTTGTTGGATGAGCAGATCTCTCATCCTTCTCTGTCATGTTAAGAAATCGCTATCACCGTTAAATTTTGCTACCTCATACTTTATTCCAGACATTGTTTTTCACTGAGTATAGTACGACCGACCGCAAGAATATTTCTATGAACGAGCAGAACTTGTGCTCTGATACATTTGTTTAGAATAAACCTACCACAGAAATAATATTCATGGTATTAACAGCGGAATAATAATGTAGCACCGAGATACGGTAATCAAGAATAAAAAAGAGCGATAATGACACCAAGATTTTTACGTAGAAACCCAAAAGGAAAAAACCCACAGGCCGAGAGGAGCAACTGATATCACTATAATAAGGATTTTACACTTTGCATGTTTGAGTAAAATACTCCAAAGACCACTACACACTCAAAAGAAATAACCCTCTTTTAAGATTTTTCACCTCACTACAATATCGCTCACACTCTCCATCTTTTCTCACAGACTATTTCTCTATATGTGAATGCCTCACTCTTCTTTATTGCTTTTCTTGATGTGTTTACAAATGGAAGAATGATTCTCAATTTATAGGAGACCAAACTTGGCCTCCAAGCACAAAAAGAAGAAAAGAAAAAGGTTAACTAAAATTTGTGTCCACAAATTTTATCTTTGGCTCCAAGTAAAAATTACAACCAATTAAAATTGGCACATGGGAATTACAACCAAATAGGATGGACTTCATCAACAGTATCTACAGAGATCTAATGGGATGATATTTCAATGGTGTAACAAGGATGGTGTAGGCAGCTTGTCTTGTACTAATAGTCAGAAAAAGTGTTTTAGTTTATTAGGCATTGGTTTTTTCAAACCCAGCTATGTGCAAAATCTGGTGGATGTATATTTTCCCTTATTGGGTTTGGGTAGATGGTATATGTATCTCTAGTATGGAAAGGCCCATCTGGCGAGTATTTCCAGAATGGAGTGTCCTGAAATCTATCAGTGAAAGGAATTTACGTGTTATAAATGTTCTTAAGGATGTCAGGGGTGAGTTCAAAGGAGAGGCTTTCAGTGTTCTAAGTGTTCTCATTGATTATCGTATTGACTTCAAAAGGTTGCTCGTCATAGTTGAGGAGTCCATGGATTGATTCCCGAAGGAATTTGTTGAGGACAACTGATCCATCTGTCTTCCCAAAGATGAATTGTGTTTCCTCTATCCAAGGATCAGATTGTTCCCTTTATAAAAGTGGGGTTGGCTTTGGTGATGCTTTTTCAAATATAAGAGTCTGAATTTTTGCTAATGAGAGAGTTTGAATTGGTGTTTCTTTTATAAAGTATATTTTTTGGAGGATTTAGACCCAGAGGATGGACTTGTTATTATGCATCTCCAGATTAGACTCGTAAGTAGGGAAATGTTTTTCCCCCTGGCTCTACTGATACCTAGTCTCCTTTGTTTTTTGGTTGGGCCACAAAGTTTCAATTTATTAGGTGAACTTTTTTCTTATCAAATGTAGTCCCCCATATGAAGTTATGTTGGAAATGATCAATATGATTTCTGGTTGATGCGGGCAAATAGTTCATGTAGTGCTTCTACTACTTGGAGTCCGCAACATAAATGACCCAAAAAGTGAGTTCGGGTACCAAAATAACCCAGTAAAAAAAAAGTAACCAATCTACCCTTTGCGCACTAAAGTAGTGCGCAATAGGACTATACAACAATTTTACAGTTTAGTCCTACTGCGCACTATATTAGTGCGCAATAGGTGTTTAATAAAAACCCTTCCAGCTTCATTTTTCCAAATTACTCTTCTTCACCTCCTCCATTTTTACTCTTTCAACATATTTTAGCCCCCCAAAAATCATGTCTCAAAGCTCTGAAACATCAAACTTTGCTATGAAATCCGATGTTTGTGAATATGGTCATTATTGTAAGCTAAGAACATCAAGGACCCTAGATAATTCGGGGCGTCATTTTTGGCGTTGTAAAGTGTCCGAAGTAAGTGTTTTTACAATTATTTTAGGGTTTAAATTTTTTTCACATTTGGTACATATTTTACTTTAAAAATTAATTTTCTTGTAATGTTTATAGGATATGGGCGGTTGCAAACATTTTCATTGGGAAGATAGCATTCCCGTGGATAAAACGTGGCGGCGAAGATTAAAAATCCTCTTGTTGATAGAGATACCCCGACCTCACGTACACTAGAGATACCGTGAAGTTTGAAGTTTGACTTGCAGTTTAAGCTTATGGAAGCTCAAGAAAAAATTGACCTTTGGAGGTCTTTCTAAAACAATCCAAAGAAAAATAAAGTTTTTTCAAGGCTAATCTTAGAGACACTCAACACGAGAAAAATGTTTTGAAAGAAAATGAAATTTTGGAAGATTATTTCTGCTATGTTGCTGTTTTTTGTTATTCCTATGTATTTTGTTTATTAAGTTTAATATTTCAATGTATTTTGTTTTTCTATGTATTTTCTATTTAGTTTGTTATTTTTATGTACTTTGTTTTTACTAGTTGCACGTTTTCATTTATTATATAATCCTCACCATTTATGTACCAATTTATTTGTGTTTTTTTAATTGTGAATTGTTGAACTTTTTATGTATTATTAACTCTAAGAAGATTATATAAATTAATAATAGACTATAAGAATCAAAGCAAATTAAAAATATACTAAAAATATTCGAATTGATGACTTTATCATAAACTAAAAATACAAATTACCCGCATTAGTCTGAAACTTAAATGACCCAAAATCTAAGAGAGTGAACCAAAATAACCCCTGATCATCATCAAAATAGAAGTCCTCAATATCGTCCTCAAAACAATATTTTGGGTTTCTTAAGACATATCTTTTTTCTGTAGATGTTAATTCTCTACTTGCTGATGATGCTTGTTCTTCAGCCAACTTTAGCATATAAAATCTACAACGTCTTGCCAGCATTCTGTTGATTTCTTTTCTAATCCTTTGTACCGCAAGCTCGCAAGTTTTTGGACCTACTCGAGGCATGGTCATTGAGTACCTTGTTGGGATTTGAGCGTTGAGATTTTCCAAGTCACGAACAAGACGTTCTGATTCGGCATGTCGATATGCCCATTCTCGGCATAACCCGCAAAATAATTCTCGTGGATCTGAATATTTCACGCTGCAAAAATCATAATTACGCTTTATAAGAAGGTGGGGTTTCAAATCGTCTAGTTTGAAATCATTGTTATCAAGAAAACTTGTTTCATTGCAATAGCTGCTATGATTTGAACTATCATCACCACTGCTATTCGAATCATTTGGAAGGAATAAAGACCAATTTACATTTCTACTACTCGACGTTAAATATGTTGTAGTCTAATAACAAATGAAAAGCTACTTATATAGTTGAAAACCCCCAAGTACCCTCGGGGGTGGTCATTATGACCCTACCTACTTACTTTATTCTAAAAAAAATATTAATCTTCATCGGATATCTCACAGTCTGGATCCCACTTGGATCTGAATCTTACGTAACCATGTTGACCATATTCTACCCTTAGGCAACGTATTTTCATCCGATTGTTCTCTTCGCAAAAACGGTTCAAAGCAAAATTCAACTCTTGTGGAGTGTCACGAGGCATTGACATAGCACGTTTTTTTAGCGTTTAAGCCCTAATGACCTCAAGTTTTGTTCCAGTGCTGCAGCCTCCCCGACTCGTCAATCCCACTTCTCTCTCATTGTATTATTGTATTTTCAATTGAATCTGTTTTTTAGGTTATTTGAATATTTAAAATCATCATCTAGTTCCCATGTCCTACCCACTGCTTTGACTATGTCTACTGGGGTAAAAACATGTAATAGAACCAATATCAGCAAATTGAGTATAGAATGACATGATAACTGGTTTTAATGTGAATGCTAGTAGCTCGTCAATCATGTTATATACTACTACTTGATTTGACAACATCAACTTATATTGCGCAATATTTAAATGCGCAAAATATAAGTTTTTAGAATGACATGCTTGATTGGACAACACCATGCTGAATTATTTGACCGCTTTTTATGACACTAACTTATATTGCTCAACATTTAAATGCACAATGTATGAGTCATAGATGACACACTATGCTTGATTTGACAACACAATGCTCCATTATTTGTCCGCTTTTTATGACACACTATGCTTGATTTGACAACACAATACTGCATTATTTGACCGCTTTTTATGACACTAACTTATATTGCGCAACATCTAAATGCGCAATATATGAGCCATAGATGACACACTATGCTTGCTTTGACAACACAATGCTCCAGCATTTTTCCGATTTTGATGACACACTATGCTTGATTTGACAACACAATGCTGCATTATTTCAGGAATCTTATCCTATAGCGCAACATTTTCATGCACAAAAGTATTGCGCAGTGTTTTCATGCACAATAGGGGTTAATCCCATGTTTTTTAAATGTTCACTTTTGCGCTAAATTTTGCCTATTTAACATGAATGTTGGCTGAGGTAATAACTGATCCATTTCATAAGTTTAAGTCTTTTAAGTTCTTGAAAAAAATCAAACTTCAGAGAAATATGTCTTCTCCATCTTCAACTGTTAAGGTTTCTCTATTCTGGGATGGAGATATACTTGATGACAATAATACCGTTCATTATAGTATCAAACCACAAGCCCATGTAAAGTTTCCAACAACCTTGAACTTCGAAACATTAGTCAGTTACTTACACAAAACAATAAGAACTAATCCCACTCAGTATGGATTATCTGTAATAGGCAGATATCCACACACCATTTCACAAGGTTTAGTGCTTTATGGTGTGAGGAATATCAATGATGGTGACTCTTTGAGGGAGTATTTGAGGGCACCTGAAGAATATAGGGATTTAATCGCCATTTATGTTCTTGAAATGTATATTGAGAAGATACCTCAAGAAGTCCCTCAAGTCCAGCCCACTCGTGATAACACTGATGGGGAATTTAGTTCTTATGGAGACATCTTATGTGGTCAAGTGCTGCTGGAAACTCTAAGCCAGCAATTTAATCAAACTTACACTGAAAATTAGGTAAATATTCATTTTTAAATTATTATTTTGTATAGTATCACGTGTTTATTTTAGTTTTTGGTAAATATCCATTTTTTGTATCTTTGGAGGGGTTATACACCTGATATGAGTAATATTGGGCAAAACTCTCAGTTCGGTAGAGTTAATCTTTCTCCAAACCAACAATTTAATCAAACTTATAGTGAAAATTATTCACAAAACTCGCCAATGGTACCAAATGTTAATTTTGGGCAAAACTCTCAGTTCGGTGGAGTGGATCTTTCTCCAAACCATGACAATATAGATCAATATCGGTAGGCTGATCACCTTGATATTAAATAATTCATATATATTTGATGTTAGTATTTACAATATGTTATTTTTCGTGTAGGAAGAGGCCTTTCATAGATGGAGATGATTGTCCAAATTATTGTGAGACATCATCAAGTGATAGCGAATCGAATAATGCAGAAGTAACCGATGATGACGAAAAGGTCAATGTTCTTTTACACCTTGAAAATTTTCGCGTCGATTACGTCATAAGCAAACTAATGTAAGTCCAGAGAGGCTATGATACCCCTATCAGGTTAAATAAAGACTTTTGACAATTATTAAGCATGTATCCTAAAGGTTCCGAGGCTAAGATAATCGAAGAAAGTACTTTTCGTGAAAGTTTGTTGACTGGGCAGAGATACGGCCCAACATACGGACCGTAAAAGTGACATACGGACCGTATGTCATATCTGAGAGGCGTAAGTTAATATCAGAGAGTTGTGAAAAATTTGGGCCAACATACGGTCAAACATACGGACCGTAAAAATGACATACGGACCGTATTTCCACCGTAAGTTGTTGTCGGTGGAAAAAGTTCCAAGTTATATATATTTGGCCCACTTTATTTTTTTCCCATTTTTCTTCACCAATAGACCCTAAATACTCCCAAAAACCCTCTCCACACCTCCAGAACCTTCTCCACACTAGATGAACATAAATCCAAGGTATATCAAAGATCAAAACCAATAACCAAAGGAAATCAAGTATATGGGTGCCCATTAAGGTTGCTAGAAGCCAAGAATCTCTTTGGAATTAAAGTTGGGTTTTCTCCAAGTGAAGTATCTTCATCCAAAGATTGTTCCTACATAATATAAGGTGAGTTTTATGATCATTACATGTTATTAAGAATATTGAATGGTTGAAAGGCTTAGATTGAGGAAGAAAGTGGAATATGGAGTTCAAATGTGGAAACAATGATATGTTTGAAAGGTAGTTGATATGAATCATGATTCTTGATAAGTTGTGATTATAATTATGTTATAAATGATATGAAAAACATGGGAGAAACATTATATAAGGATTAATGTAAGGTTGTATTATGACCATGGTTATTAATGAATTGACATGGAATTGGGAGACTTGAATAATGTATGGTTGATGAAGATTGTTAAGTATGATATTGTGAATGTTGTTATAAACATTTGGGAGTTGAAGTATGATATGGAAAAAGTTGTATAAACAAAGGAAATGCTGCCTATTTTCTCTAGCTTTAGTCAAGAATACTTAAGTTATCGATTATCTAATGTTAATACAAACTCTCTTGAAGGTAGAAACGAGAACATTGAAGGAGAACATTCAAGTGATAGAGTAGCTAAACGAAAAGTTATGTAAGGCTAGTCCCTTCTTTTCTAAGGCATGAATCCTATGACGTGATTTTCTTTACCTTCCATGATCTTCCTATATTCCGGAACTATGAGCTTATGTTATAAAGAGCTTCTCTTGAGATAAAGTTAAGAGACATGTGATGAATATGATAATGATGACGATGAGTTCGAGTCTAGAGATCCTAAGGCTTATGATATGAAATTGTTACGAAACTAATGATCCTTATATGATTCTTTGACGTTATTCATTGCTGCTAGGCCCACCTGATGATGCAAGTCCCTTTTCTACCTAAGGCATGACCCTCGTATTGTATCTCCTATGTATTCCATGATTATTAAGAGTTTTCCTATGAGCCAGAGATGAGATATGCTCAATGATGATGATGATGATTCCATAGTGGTCAGACTACATACGACACTCACAACGCTCCCAAACCCAGCAACACTAGGTACCCACAACTTCCATGAATCTTGCGGTATAAATAATAATGCTCTTTATAATGGTAATTCCTAGGTTGTCCCCACGCTTGTTTTCCATATTGTCCTTACTCCTAAAATGTTAGGCTTCCATGATTCTTAAGTCCACCATGACAATGTTGAGGAATGTTCTTCATGACAACGACTAGGATGGTAATTCCCCTCCCAGTGATACCCAAGGAATAAAGTTCCACATGTCCTCATGAGATGATTGAGCTTACCGTGTGAGTCTCCGTCACATTCATGATAGTTGGCCTTGTCTTATGTTATTGTTTCCTTCAAGAGTGAGACATGACAGTAATGACGACCATGATAGCGAAAATGATTGTGTTTTCTAGGGAATATAGAAGCATAATTCCCTTATTACGAATTCAGTTAAAATGCCTGAAATGTCCTACTCCTAAGAAAAGTTAGAATTTGCGATTTCTAAGACTCTTAAGATGATATTGATAAGAGATTTCTGTAGTGATGGCAATGATGATAATGAGATATACCGAGCCTTGTTAAGGCCGGGTACGGATGACATGTATGTGATACTGTCGAGCCACTACGTGGCCGAATACGGATATTGTCAAGCCACTATGTGGCCGAATACGGATAATGTCGAGCCACTATGTAGCCGAATACGGATAATGTTTAATGTGTATGAGGAGATACGGTTCTATGATATGTATATGTATGTGCATTCCACGATTCTTGAGAAAAGGTAAAGTAAGCATGATGAATATCTCAAAAGGTATTTTGTCTTGTATTTTATGTTGCCCTTCACGTTTTACTTATGTTACTACTCATGCCTTACATACTCAATACATATTTCGTGCTGACGTCCTTTTCTTTTGGACGTTGTGTTCATTCCCACAGATAGACAGGGAGGTGACCCAGATTCCTAGGAGCTACTCAGCAGGCTTATAGAAGCACTCCATTACTTCGGAGGTGCTATATTGAATTATTATTTTGTGTATATATTTGGCACGACGGGGTCCTGTCCCGTCTTTATGTTTAGTACTTTAGTAGAGGCTCGTAGATACGTACGTGTGGGTAGTAGATATGACATGATGACTATGTTATACTTTTGTGTATCAGTTTTGTAGCTGTGAGGGCTTGTGTATAGAGACATGTGTTGCTTTGGAGATCATATATGTTCAGGTTGAGTATGAGGGTTAGCCTAATGAGTGGTGCTCGGTAGTCAGCTCAGGGTACCCGTCATGGCCCCCTAGTCGGGTCGTGACATGTTCAATCTGGTATGCAGCAAGCAAATTTAATAGAAATGATGCAAAGTCCGATGTCGAAAAGCCCAAATCCCGAAAGCCCAATGCAGTGGCATTTTGACAATATTCCATATCTTGACAATCTTCAAGGTCATGTTGATGCCTTTGTCTTCACCAGAGAAGATGATCAAAGTCGCCAAAAATGTGGAAAGAACCGGCCGATATTATAAAAGATGATTGCTACCTTGAAAAAGGTATGATCTTCGAATCAAAAAAGGCATTGCAAAGGGCAGTCAAAATTTATAGTTACAAGGGAATGAGGAGTATAGGGTTGATGATTCAACCAAAAAAGTATGGAGACTAGTTTGTAGGCTACAGTATCAAGGCTGTCAATGAATACTTCGAGGAATTGTTAAGCCCGATGGTATGTGGGTTATCACAAAATTCCACTAATGTCACACTTGTGATATGGGAGAGAATCGAGCAGATCATTTTAATTTAGATATAAACAAGATTGCTCAAGTGCTACTTAAAGACGTTGTCGAAACCCCAAGGTAACCAATTTGACCTAGTTCATTATAATTCTTAAATCAATTAAATTATCATTGCTTTGTGCAGGATTCCCATCAAAGATTGCATTAGAAACATTAAGACAGTATATCATAAAATGATAAGAAAGAGAAAGGGATATCTTGGGCGTAGGCATGCGTTTGAGATGATTTATGGAAATTGGGAGGGCTCTTTCCAGATGTTATTGAGGGATATGGCAGCTCTACAAAAATTCAATATTGGTACTATTGTAGAATGGAGGATTCTGCTCGGAAATATTTTCAACTTTGTGTTTTGGACATTCAAACCATGTATTGATGGTTTTGCTCACTGTCGGCTAGTCATATCCATAGATGGCACACATGTATATGGTGTATACGATATCAAGCTATTGATTGCAGTAGGAATGGATGTCAATGGGTTGATATTCCCTCTTGCTTTCGCAATTACCGCTAACGAGAGCAACGAGACATGGGGGATGTTTCTGACACATTTGAGGCGTCATATTATTAAGGATTGTATGGGCATATGCGTGCTATCTGATCGACATCAAGGCATAATGCACAATATGTCTACTTTGGAGGGGTGACAGCCTCTTTTGCTTACTATCGCTATTGTTTAAGGCACATTAAGGCAAATTTTCAAACGAAGTTTGGAAACAGCATACTCAACAAATTGATGTGGGCGGCTGCGATGGAGCATCAACAAAAAAAATGACTTGCAAGGATGGAGAGGATCAAGGCAGTGAGCCCAGAAGCATATACTTAGTTGAAGAAAATGGAAGTTGATAAATGGACACTGCATGCTGATGAAGGCAGAAGTTGGGGATGCTTACAATAAACAGCTCGGAGTCATTCAATAGTTTGCTAAAATCTGCTCGGGGACTGCCTGTTACTGTAATGGTGAGAATGACTTTCATGCAAGTTGTGGAGCGGTTTGTGACAAGAACAAAGCATGCCAAAGCCATATTAGCAGAGAGAGGGAAATGGATGCTAAAACCGAAAATGATGATAGAGCATCACAGGAAAAAATGTGAGTTGCACAAGATGACCGAGTATAACCTGGCTGAACGTGTGTATGAAGTCAGGCAGGTTATTACAAAGGTCGGGGAGGAAACTTACATACCATTTATGAGGGCACGAGAACATATAGTTGTGGTAAGTGGCAAACATACCACATGTTGTGTTCTCATGTCGTCAAGTGTTTCAAGTCAATGGGAAAAACGGTATCAAGTTATGTGACATCAGAATACAGCGTCAAAAGTTATCTTAAAGCTTATGACAGCCACTTTTACCCACTTGGTGATCAAGCTTATTGGCCAAACAAACCATTTTCAATGGTTGCTAATAAGGAGTATATCCGTAAAATCTGAGTTAACGCACGAACTTAGATTCACAATCAAAAGGATATCAATAATAGGACATACTCTGCAGGTGCTCTACATGTAAGAAGTTTGGCCATGATAAGCGTTTGTGTAGCCTACGAGGCCGTGGTGGTGCAAGTACCTCTCATAATGGAAGAGCGCCTCGTACTTGATGTATTGTTTTAAATATTTTGTTATTGTAAATAATGATGTATTATTTGGTTATTGCAGTGAATTGTTTTGAACCTCTCGTATTGGATGAATTATTTTTTAATATAATATTTATTTTTGTACATTCAAAATAAAGTAATGTGTTGACTAAATAATAAAACACTTAAATCAACACCTTATAAAATAAAACATTTAAACCTAAAGATAAAAAGATTCAAACAAACAAAACTTACTTCGGGGCACTTTACAACCCCTAAAACGACGATCCAAACATTTAGATATACTTGATGTAATGAGCCGACATTATTGTCCGCAAAAGAAGATATCAAGTTCTATATAAAATATTGATATTTCGGAATTTTGAAACATGACTAATCTTTGGTCAAAGTATGCAAAAAACGTGAATTTGAGAACTTTAAAATTGTAGGGAAAAAAAAAAGATAAACTCTGTTGCGCACTAATTTAGTGCACTATAGGACTAGACTATAAAATTGCAATTTAGCCCGCAGTAATTTAGTGCGCAAAAGGTAGTTTGGTTACTTCTTTTTTACTAAGTTATTTTGGTATTCGAACTCATTTTTTGGGTCATTTAAGTTGCGGGCTCCTACTACCTGTATAAAGTTGTATTTTCTCTCCCTTCGCCTATGCATGTCACTTCTAAATTCCCTAATGCAAAAAGGAAAATTGATTGTTTGTATTCATTCTCTCTATATAATCTCACTTTTCAAAACAAAAGAAAACTCAAGACAGTCATGCAAACCCCATATATGGCCAGTGGCATTTAATATAACGGATGAAAATGCATTAAAAAAAATATTAATGTTGTCACTGTCAGATATGAAGTGTGTCAAAGTTCAAGGAAAAAGACTGCTTTACCAAATTAATATACTGTTATTATTAATTATTATAAAATTTAAAATAGTTCACAGCTTATAACCGTGTGCCAATTGTATAGAGATAAGCAATAACTTTGTCAAGATAAAATATACTGTGTTAGACCATACCACTTGTATGTAAGCTAAGTAAAAAAAACACATGGGCAGTTCCAGTTTCACACCCCAGTAAGATTTGATAATAATTTAATACATAAGTAAATAATTTCTTAATCTTTTCCGTATAATTATGTAAACAATCTAGTCAATTGCCAATTATATACTATAATACCTATCATACAACGCTAGTGCGCCTAGCATTTGATAAATTATTCCAAATTTTGCCTCCATATATAAGTACAGGGCATATATGTAATATGTTCTCTTTTCCAATGCCCAAGTAAAATTCACAAAATTTAATATTCGAGAAAGAGCTAGGATCGCAATTAGAAAATTAACATATAACTTAATTACAAAGCATTGATTATAGTAAATAAAAATACTTACACAGAAGGCGGTCTAACGAGGGCGGGTTGCAAAGGGCTGGATTACGTTTGTTGATACTATATCTTGAAACGAATAAATATGTATCATGCTAATAAAAATATGTGTATTGTATTAAAATATTTTTTGAATCTTTTACGAAATCTCATTTTCTCCGCTTTCCACCTCCAAAATATCTCTCACCTTGAGCCATTAATGTCCCCACAAGGTCTAGTCACACAAAAGTCCATCTTTGACCACACTAATAATAGGTTTCCTTTTCGTTTTTGCTCCATACACCTGTTTATGCACCAAACCCTCTCTAATGTCTATACCATCAATTTTCGATTGGACACTTCAAAAACAAAATTCAGTATACTTCCATTAGCCAAATGGGTCAACTTGAAGTCCTCTTGCTAACCAATAATTATAGGCAAACCGAAAAGGCGCATTTGCACAATAGTCTTTTTTTGTAGGGCACTATTTAAATATCCATCCACTTTTAGATGTGAAATTTAGGATCTCGGTGCTAATTATAGGGACATAAGTTAAAGACTGGCCTAAAAGAGGCCCTATATAAGGTGCAATATTTTTTAAGGGAAAGGTGGAAATATACCCTTTAACTTTGTAATTTAGAGTAGATATAATTTTTGTTATAAAAGTAGTGTATATATATCATTGTCATTATAAAATGATACAAATATACCCCTGCTGTTATAAAATTGTGCAAATATACCCTTTTCGCTGACGAGATTTTTAAAAAATAAATCATTTAGGTTATTTTTTAATTAAAGAAAATGTCATGTGACTTTAGAAAAAAGTCTACCCATTTTATTTTTAGTAGACATACTTTTCTAAAGCCACATAGTAATTTTTTTTCTGATGAGTCGGGTCTGGTTCTTTTAAAAAAATGGGTACACTTATTTTTTTTAAGTCACGGAGATATTTTTTTAAACGAACAGGCCCGACTCATCAGAAAAAAAAATAGTATGTGACTTTAGAAAAGTATGTCTACTAAAAAAAAATAGGTAGACTTTTTTTTACTTTTTTTTTTTAAATCACGTGACATTTTTTTAATTAAAAAATAACCTAACTGATTTTTTTTTAAAACTCTCGTCAGAGAAAAGGGTATATTTGCACCATTTCGTAACGGCAAAGGTATATTTGCACCATTTTGTAACAACATAGGTATATATACACCACTTTTATAACGAGGAATATATTTGCTCTAAATTGCAAAATTGAGAGGGTTTATTTGCACCTTTATCCTTTTTTAATTCTCAACTGGTATGACCTGTTCTGAAGTCTGACTAATTCAAATTCACGCCACATAAGAATCATTTAAAGGAAATTCCGAATCTTAAAACTAAACAACCCACAAAATTACAAATATGCTGCTAATTAAGATATATTTGTCCTCCTTTTTCAGTATTTTCTTGTCATATCGTCAAGCTTAACTAAGCAACCCTTGGAACTTAATTAGCAAACCATACTTTAACAAGAAGTTGAAAATTTTCTAAATTTTGAAATTGATCACATGTGTGTTTACCAAATTCAAAATTAGATAAAACTCCTTACACCTACAGGCTTCACATATATGTACGCAAGGGTCTTTTGGCAGGAGGGATAAGTTATCTCATATAGATGGGATTGTGTGGGATAAGTAGGGGCGAAGTCAAGTGGTGGCCAGGGTGTTCACCTGAACCCTCTTCGGCGAAAAATTACCATGTGTAGATAAGGTTAAAATTATTTTTTATGTATAAATAGTAGATGTTGAACCCCCTTAGCTTTCTCATTTCTTACTCTTTTATTTTTTTGAATCCCTTAGAAAAAAATTTTGGCTCCGCCACTGGGGATAAAATGGAATAACTAATCCCACCATCTATGTGGTAGGGGTGGGCATGGTACGGTACATACCGATTACCATACTGAAACCGCAATTTTTTATACTGTAGTTTTGGTATTATGGTATTTGGTATGCATTTTTAAACAAATTGGTATTCGATACGATATTCGGTATTTATAAAAAATATATCGAAATATCGAATACCATACCAAATTTTTAGTTATATATACAATTCATATATATTAGTATTAAAATACTAACAACTATATAATCTAGTATTAGTACAAAATTAATTGTTTAGATGTTAGAATTTTGACTAATTAAACTTGATTGAAATGCCTTTTTTGTCTAATTGATTTACGAAGGAAATTGCTTGTGCTTTCTTTTAAATATTTTTACATGTGTAAGGTGTTAGCACGATATTATTGAGAAATTTCTTAAATAGCCGAAGTTATAATTTTCTATTATATGAGTATATGTAAGTCGAAATCGAACAAATTATGATTACCGATTTACCATACTGTAAAATACTGAAACCAAACTTCAAAATACCAAATCATACCGAATTAATTTGGTACGGTAATGGTATAGTATTTTTAAAAACAGAAAATTAAAATTACCATATCAAAGTTTCTAATACCGTACTATATCGTACCATGACTACCCCTACGTGGAATAACTTATCCCACCTCTTATCCCATATAGATAAGATTGAATGGGATATCAAATAAATTATCCCACTAACCAAATATAAAATTAACCTCAATCTCATTAAATTGATAATTCAACCCATCCTATCCATCTTACCTACCGACCCTAAGCTAATTAAAAGAGCCTATTGTTGAGGCTAGCAAAACAAAAGATGAAAGCTCATAAATAGCTACGTACACGTTTCGAACTGCAATCGCAAGTCATCATAACGTTAAATGAGTGCAAAGTGCAAGTGCCATGTTACAAGGGGGAGGTGACACGCGTCGTACAAATGGTAGCAGAAAAGTAAATAAGGTTGTGTACAATAACATTTCTGGTCCGGCCCTTTCTTGAATACCGCGCATAACTGAAGCTTAATACACCGGATTACCCAATAAATCAATCGAACTTAATTTTTTCAACACGGTGTATATATTATTGCAATCACATTATTTTTAATATATTTTTTTCTAAACCTTATAATTTTAAGGCTTAATGCATATGCGGCCCCATAAACTTACTTCTTTATTTCATTTTGACACCTTAATTAAGTGTTGTTCTTATTGAACCCCTGAACTCGTATTGAAGCATATCTATCAACACAATAACACTTACATAGTATTCCATCTTCAATTTAGCAACATGTTAATATATATTCTATTTTTAATTATGTCATCGGTTAGCTAAGATTATCAGCAATTAAGAGGGGAAAAAAGAGTAGCTCTAAATTAAGCTGACAATGGAAGAGCAGTACCAGCAGAAACCGACACATCCATAACCTAAAGAATAGTTTATCACATGTCTAAAATATTACTCCACCTTCATTTCCCCAATTTAATTTCCGCTGAAAAATCAGATTAGGGGGTTTGATAGACTCACTTGAAGACGAGTTCAGGGGTTCAATAGAAACAACACTTAGTTAAAGTGTTAAAATGAAAAAGAAAAAAAAAACAAATTTAATGGGCCGCATATGCATTAAGCCTAATTTTAATATATTATCTTATAAGTCGAACATATTTTAACTATATTAGAAGCATGGGTTTAGAGGTGGTATTGTCGTCCACCTCCTACTCATGTTTAAAAAAAATAAGGTGGGTCCACCTCCTACTCATGAAAAAAAAAGGTAGGTCCACCTCCTACTCATGTAAAAAAAAAATAAGGTGGGGATCCACATGTGTGCTGTGAGTAAAAAAATATTTACCCGAAATGACTCATATTTTTAGTATTATTCAAAATGACCCTTTTATACATTATTATACACTTTTATATAAGATCGACACATTATTTACAGTAAGTGTATAATGTTGTATATTGTGTGTATAAACACTATTGTAAAAAAGAGTTAGCTATACAGATGTAAATTAAAAATATAACTACGTGGATGTAATATTTTATGCTGGAAGAAGTAGGAGACAATTGCAAAAAAAAAAAAAAAACATTTAAATAATGATATCCAACCCACTCTTCTAATATAGTAGAAATAATATTTAAAAAAAGGTGGGGTCACTCTTCTACAATAGTAGAAATAAAAAATTAAAAAGGTGGGGTCCACGCGAAGAAGTAGGAGACAATTGCAAAAATAAAAAAAAATAAGGTGGGGTCGACCTGAAGAAATAGGGGACAATTGCAAAAAAAAAAAAAAGATATTTAAATAATGATAATAAGTTCAGAAAATGGTAAAGGTACGCTTAGAGAAAATTTAAAAAAGAGAAATTCAGGAAAAAAAAATAACTATTTAAATTGAACACAAAAATCGCTAAAGAAGTCATAAAACCAAAAGATTTAAAACTTATACCTTTGGGTAAGGATAAAAATGCACTAATTTTAGACACATACATCTCACACAAATAATGAGGAATAACATCAAGAAGACGAAATATAAACGGTCAAGAAACGTATACACATATTTTCTTAAAATGATGAAGTAGGTCTATACTTAAAAATTTAAGACTACAACAGATGCTAACGCATGAAAGTGTTTTTCAGTGTTGTTGATGTTACACCTCAAAAATTTTCCCGTCTTTTGCGTCGTGAGTAAACTAACGTAAGTTCGGAGAGGTCATGGAACCCTTATAAGGTTAAGGAATACTAAAATAGTGTGGTACTATTTTTTGTGTTGGGCCCGTGCTAGCACGGGCTTTGTGTATATGTATTAATGTTCATCTATATATATGCATAGACAGTGTAAACTTATGTATGTTTATTAACAATATAAAATAGAGAAAACTACGTATATATACATGTTAAGGAGAAATATTTACGAAACGTGACGATAGTTTTTCTTATTTACAAAACATAACGATATATTACGAAACATGACGGATTTTCATATATTTTTTATTTTTTTTCTAGAAAATATATATTATTTAAAAAAATAATTTTTATATTTTTTTAGCTCAAAGGCTTAAAAAATTACCTTAAATTTTTGTGTATGAAAGCTGTAGGAAAAATGTATGAAAATGTGTATGTGTGACCGAAATTTTTAATATAAGTTTCATACACAAAATTGTGAGCGAAAACTTTAAGCCTTAAATATTGTATGAAAGTTGTTACAATGTTGTTGTAGTTGTATTAATTTTTCAGAATCCTAATATGAACTATAAATGTGAATGGAATTCTAAGTCTTGAGCGAGATATACATATTTCATACCATTCTCATGCATAAAATTTTGAGCGTAATGTTTAAGCCTTGATCGAGATATACACGTTTCATACGTTCTTCATAAATAAAATTTGAGCGAACTTTTTAAGCCTTGAGCAAGATATACACATTTCATATACAAAAATTTGAGCGATTATTTTAAGTCTTGAATGTTGTATAAAAATTGTATACAATGTTGTTATAGTTGTATTAATTTAACAGAAATCTAACATGAACTTTATACACCAAAATGTGAACGAAATTTTAAGACTTGAGCGGAAAAACAAATTTCATACACACAATTTTGAGCGGATTTTTTAAGCATTTAACGAGATATACACATTTCATACATTTTTCACACCGTTTTCAAAAACTAAATTTTGAGTGAATTTTTTAAGCCTTGAGCAAAATATACACATTTCATACATAAATTTTTGAGCGAAAAAAAGTTCAAAAATAATAAAAAAATATTTCTTTTAAAAATAAAAAATTAAAAAATTAAAAAAATAATTTTTAAATTTTTTATTTTTAAAAAGCATGTTTTGTATAGGGTTTATAATGTTATGTTTTGTAAATATAAAACTATCGTCACGTTTCGTAAATATTTCTCCTTAAGATGTATATATACACAGTTGTCCCTATAAATATATATATACTATTACTATCTAATACATAAATTTTTATAATTATACATAACTATATACACGTAGATACACTATAATTCAAAGTGCGCACGTACATACGCCATCTGGTACTAATATAAGGTCCACTTCTTTGACGGCTTCTGCGCAGTTTTTAGTTCCTTTTCCTTTCATTTAAGAGTGACGATTTAACCTCTACTAGTCACGTATATAAATTATATATTCGCTTCTCCGTACGGGGAGGTGCACTCAAAGCTCGTGGCTTTGAATTCTGATCTGAAAAGGTGCACATTTAGGTGAATTAGAATTCTTTTGATCAAGTTTTTCCCCTCCCTTTGTATATTAATAAAAAAACTAGAAATTCTCTATATTTGCTATAGGCCAAACACTCACATAGCGCCAAAATAAAAAATCCTAGAAAACATCAATAACTAAAATAAATATACTAACATGACTAAAACATATTTCCAACTAATTGATATTGTCTACATAGATCTTTTTCTTCTATTATATGTTACATCATTTACTAAGTCTGCATGGACTCACCATTGAAACAAGTTAGTTTATATTGTACTCTCCTTGTCCCAATTTATATGACATTGTTCGAATTTCGTGAGCCAAACTTTTTACCGTAAATTTTGACATAAAAACTTTAAGTTTTTTTAAATAACTTTATTTATTTGAAAACTACGTAAAAATATTATAAATCATATAATTAACAACTCGAAATATTTAAAAAGCATATAAAAATTGGGATCAAAGAAAAACTCGTTTGACTCTCAAAATTTAAAATATATATTAATAAAATGGAGTCTATTTAGTTTTGTTATCTTATTTAATTCTGTGTTTTCTTTTCTACTATGAATTTTCTGATGCGTGAAACCCGGTTGGCTTTTTTCTCCAGTGATTAAGGGGACGGGTAAAGTCGTTACTCGTTAGGATATGCTAAAAAAGTAAGTTAATAGTTCCTAAAATAACGAACCACTGTTTCTGCTTTTCTGGACCATTGCTTAGGTGGGCTCTAAAGCAACTTTCTTTAGGTCAAAAGACAGTAACTTACAAATGAGTGCCCTACCCGAACTTTATATAATGCAGACTTAGACTAGGATGTAGGTTAGGCACTGAGCCATGTGTGACTCCATGGATCCTAGCTAGTTGCAAGTATTCTCATCCTTTTTTCTACATTATATTCATGCATGTGCCTTCTTTTTCCTTTTTGGTATTTGGTGCCATATATGTTTTTGGGATTTAACTAATTTAAATTTGCGTCTGAAAGTTCAACTTTATGAAATGGAGCATTCCCTACTAAAGTCGTCTTAATACTCCAGGAATTCAATGAATGTGTCAAAAACCACTCCAATCTCTTTCTGTTTTCCATAAGATTAGTATTGTAGGTTAATTTGAGTGTACTTGAACTATCAAGTATTTTCTATCTCCTATCAACATAAGTACCGAATAACTTTACTCACTAATATTTAGGTAAGTTAAAAGATCATCTAATTCTTTTTGTCTTTAGATGATAGAGTTTGAACTCTAGTCTTCCAAGACTTTTTCCATTTCATTAATCTTTAGTCCACACAAAACCATTCTCTATCACTTTCACTTTCTTTTCTATTTCTGAGGATATTTTAATTTGGAAAACCCGGAGTTTGAACATCACAATGGTTTGAAATATCAGTAAGAAAGGAGAGTTGAGATAGAGAAACTTCCCCCCAATGCCCTATCCTGAGTCCTGACTATGAGATTGTTTCTACTACTCCCTTTGTCCCATTTAAGTGTCTTAATTTGACTTAACACGGAGTTTAAAAAATAAAGAGAGACTTTTGAATTTTGTGATCTTAAATTAAAATGTGTGTAGTTATTTAAATCTTGTGATCTTAAATTAAAATGTGTGTAGTTATTTAAATCTTGTGATCTTAAACTTGTCATGCATGTAGGATTTTGGAATTGGAAAACTTACTAAATTTAGAAAAGGACATTCTTTTTGGGACATACCAAAAAGGAAAGTACGATACGTAAATTGGGACGAAGGTAGTAATACTTAGGGGTCTTATCTAAAATTATTCAGTTGAAAATTATGAGTTATGGCTGGTAATATATAATATTTGCATTCTAGTAAAATAAATTATAATGGGAAAATGCTACAAGATAAAAAATATTCTGAGCATATGATGCGACTATAGAAAGAAACAGTTGCCATTATCAACAAGCGGATCTTGTTCAACATTTTGTGAAGGAATTTGCAAAATCAACTGACGGTGTTGTTTTAACCACGGGAAAAAAATTCCTCCCTTTCAATAAGTTAAATTATTATAAAATATGTTTTGTAAAGCTGTAACTCTTATCTATCAAAATGTAGCAATAGACCTGGAGCCAACTAATTAGCTAGGTGAGTTGAATTTTAATCCAGGTATGCAGCAATCCGAGTTTGAATAATGTAACTGCCCTGGTGTTTCGAATCACATACTGTACATTACTTACGTATTAAATAGTTTAACTACTAAACACTAAGGGGTCGTTTGGTAGGAGGATAAGTTATTTCATATAAATGGAATTGCATGGGATAAGATGAGATAACTTATCCCACCCTTTATATGGGATAACTTATTCCACCTTTTATCTCATATAGATGAGATTGGGTGTGATACCACCACCAATCAAACATGGAATAATTTGAATCCATGGGACTAATAATTTCATTCCATCACATCCCTCCTAGGATCCTACCAAACAACCCCTAAAACAGAATAATAGAATTTTAATACCATCAGTTCACTTAAAACGATAATTAAAGATGACCATCCATAAAAAGTGGGAGTAGTAACTTGAAAATAAGATAGGTTAATTACAATTAGAACACATTATACAATGATTTCAATCAGTTCAAGTATTAAGGGGTCCTAGCAAGTGAGAGAATAAATAAATAAATAAATAAATAAATAAATAAGTATATGATGCGTGTGTATGCGATTTTTTATCCAGTTAGAGAACTGCTAGATACATTGCACGGAGATGAAACTAATACAAAAACTAAGCAGCTTTGTCCTTTAATGGAACATTTTAAGAATATAAAGCACCTTTAATTTGTCTGCTTCTTAGCCAAATAAATTAGTGTGAAACCAGGGGTGAAGCCAGAGACCAGGAGTTGTCATAGTATCTTTCTCATTAGTTAATACCTAAGGGAACTTTAAGAACTAAAATGGAATCATGAAGCCTTAATTACTGAATCACTTCCCAAAGGTTAAGTTATGGGCTCGATCGAACCCAATAATTTTGATTCAAATATTATATTTGTGTTCATAAATTCATTTAATACGTAAAAATTATAAAGTTACTCCATCCGGATAAAAAAGAGTGTCCACGTAACCTTTTTTTTCTTGGGTAAAAAGAGTGTCCGCTTATCAAATCAAGAAAAAATTAACCTTATTTTTTCAGATTTGCTCCTATTAAGTGTTATGTGATCAAATCTCAATACCTATTTAATTAGGGATAGCTTAATCGAATTACCTGTTTTTATCTAGGAAATAGTATTTTCTCCAAGGATGTGTAAATGGCTAAGAAAGAGTTAGAACGTTCATAAATTCATGAGCTTCAAATATTGTCTCCACCTTTGGTGACTGAAACCACAAACAAACAATACAGAAAATTTCTAAAGTGTTAAAGCTCCAACGGCTGATCATAGTGCCACGTCTCGTACACAACCACGCACTGGTGTGCCTAGAGCATTAAAGATTGGATTAGGAGGATAATAAGACAAGATTAGTACGTAAAACAACGCAAACATAGATAAATCTAACGGCGTAGAATTAAGATTGTAAGGATTAGTTAATAATGGCGGTGTTAGATTATTAATTATTCCAATCTGGAATATAAGTAATACGAGTGTAACATGATAGTATGGAAAATATAATGAGTGGGGAAACTGCTTGCCGGGGATAAAGAGAGAAATTTTCCTGATTTCATGTTCATTGTCTTTGTCATAACTAGGTTTTATCCTTAATTATTATTCTTGTTTATTTTAGTTAAAAACTTTTGTAATGTTTCCTGAGTTCATTAGATTCTATTTGTGACCAATGCATAAACTTGAATTTTTGTCGTTTTCTTTTTCATCGGAATAATCTCATTTTTCTCTTTTTTGTCCTCTCATACATGCATGCCATGAATGTTGATGTACATCACTAATACGCTACCAGAAATTCGTTAATTTTCAATTGTCCATCCCGTCTTACAAATATTTGGAATATGTTATATGAGGAATTCTGATGCCATTCGAACGGTTTAAAAATATTCAACTACTCTCTTCGGAAATGTCAATAAAATTTACTACTCCCTCTGTCCCAATTTATATGATACATTTTCCTCTTTAATCCGTCCCAAAAAGAATGATACATTTCCTTATTTGGGAACAATTTAGCTTTAAACTTTACCTTTTGCTCTTAACGAGATGATCTATAACCACACAAATATCTTTGGCTTATTTTAAACTACAAGATTCAAAAGTCTTCCTTCTTTTCTTAAACTCACTTGAATATATTTTGGTGTGATGACCCAACAAAGTGGGTATCTTGTATTTATAGTACAATTACAATACACAGAATGGAAATATAATAAATACAAGGCTACATATAGGGTAATACAATCAATCATAGTAAATACTAAATATCCTATGAATCTGCTAAATGATTGCAGAATATTTCCTAACACCCTCCCTCAATCTGAGCGGAAGGTTCGAACGTTCAGATTGCTAACCAAATCGGTGAATCTAGTAGAAGGTAATGACTTAGTAAATATATCTGCAAGTTGCTGGGAAGATGAGACATGATGAACTAGAAGATTTCCTGAGGCAACTTTCTGACGAACAAAATGATAGTCTATAGATACATGCTTTGTTCGAGAATGCAACACTGGATTTTGAGCAAGATATAATGCGCCAATGTTATCACAGTAAGCTCGAACAGGCTCTTTCAAGAAAATGTGTAAATCACACTATAGTTGTTGAATCCATGTGACTTCAGCCGCAGCAGAGGCCAGAGCACGATATTCCGCTTCAGTACTTGAACGTGCTACTGTGGGTTGCTTTTTAGCTGACCAAGAAATAAGATTCTTTCCAAAGAACACACAATAACCAGAGGTTGAGCGTCGACTAGATTGACATCCCGCCCAATCGGCATCAGAATAAACAAGAAGATTAGGTGATGAATCGCAGTAGAGTTGTAGACCAAAATCAACAGTACCTCAAAGGTAGCGAAAAATTCTCTTGACGTTATGCAGATGAGCATGGCGAGGTTGATGAAGAAACTGTGACGCTAAGTTCACAGCAAACTGGATATCGGGTCGTGTGAAAGCCAAATATTGTAATCCTCCAACCATTTTCCAATATTCAGTCGGATCCTTCAAAAGGGGAGAATCAAGAGTGTGCCAATTTTGCTTACTATGTAAGGGAGTACTCACTGGCTTTGATTCAGACAAATTATGCCGAACCAACAAATCTGAAATATACTTTCTTTGGAGCAGCATTATTCCATCAGAATTAGGAGTGATTTCAACCCCTAAGAAAAATCTCAATGGACCCAAATCCTTCAGGGAGAACTCAGATTTCATAGCATCAATTATCTTCTGAATAAGATGAGGAGAAGAACCAAAGATAGCAATGTCATCAACGTATAAGAGAATAATAATATAAGTACCTGCAGATGAGTATAGAAACATGCTATGATCTGAACGACTTTGGTTGAAACCCAAATCAGAAAGAAATGTGGTAAGGCGCTCAAACCAAGCACGAGGAGATTGCTTTAATCCATATAATGCCTTATTAAGCTTGCAAACATAATTTGGATAATCTGGATGGATGAAACCTCGAGGTTGGCGCATATAAACTGTTTCTGCTAAATTTCCATGCAAGAAGGCATTAGATATGTCTAGTTGGCACATAGTCCAATTCTGAGAGAGTGCAAGAGAAAGGACCAAGCGTACAGTACAAGGTTTGACAACTGGAGAAAAAGTTTGATCATAATCAATTCTAGGTTATTGGGAGAAACCTTGGGCAACTAAACGAGCCTTGTAGCGCTCAATCTGTCCATCAGCTTTTCTTTTAATCTTGAATACCCATTTATTACCAATCAAATTGTGATGAGGAGAAGGAGGAACTAATGTCCAAGTCTTATTCAAAATGAGAGCGTTATATTCGGCGCTCATGGCATCTCTCCAAGATGAATCTTTTACAGCTAAAGAGTAACAAGAAGGCTCACATGGAATAGGGGAGGACACTGCTAGTAAGGAAGGTAAGACTTTTGGCTTCAAAGAACCCGTCATAGAGCGAGTTGTCATCCCATGAATTTTAGAGTGTTGAGCAGCAACCACTCGAGAAGAAGAGGTTGATTGGGACGAGTGAGCAGAATTACTAGAGGGAGATGAGTTTAGGGAATTACTTGAGGGAGATGAATTATGAGAATTATTAGTTGTATAAGAATTTGGACAATTATTAGCGGTAGAACTATTTGGAGAATTAGGAGTATTATTAGATGCAAAAGAGTTAGGAGAATTATTAGGTGGAGAAGAATTAGGAGAGTTATTATATGGAGAAGAATTAGGAGAATTATGTAAATCAGGAAGTCTGTTGGCATGAGAATTGGTTGATATTAAAGGAAAAGTAGAATTTGAGTTGGGAAGGGACTTTATATTGGAAGGTGGCGTATGAATCCCATAATTTGAGGGGAGAAATACATGGGTAGGTGAAGGAGAAATATTAGGAGATGACGTAGGAAAAGTTGAGTTGTGGAAAAAATCAAAGTTGGCAGGAAATGTAGCAGAACTAGATTCAGGAAACATAGCGGGATAAGGAAACATATCTTCTACAAATTTTACATGCCTAGAAATTAGAACTTTATTAGTTGAGGGATCAAGGCATCTATATCCCTTGTGATCTGGTGAAAACCCCAAAAATAAGCACGGAGTAGAACGAGGATTGAGTTTCTGGACATGACCATAGGCAGTATGTGGATAACAAAGACACCCAATTTTTTTTACAAGGGATAAATCTGGTTCTTTTTGGAATAAACATTTAAATGGTGAGGAGAACTTCAAATTTTGACGTGGTAGCCTGTTAATAATATAAGTAGCATAAAGTAGAGCGTTAGACCAAAACGACGCAGGGACATTAGCTTGAAAAAGTAGGCAACGAATGACATCATTGAGGTGGCGGTGTTTGCGCTCGGCATAACCATTTTGTAGGGGAGTATATGGGCAAGAAAATTGGTGAATAATACCCTTATCACAGAAAAAGGATTTAAATTGAGTATTATCGTATTCTTTACCCCCATCAGATTGGAAATATGAAATTGATGAATCAAAGACATTAGATATCATATTATAAAATTCAAGAAATTTGCTATAAGTTTCAGATTTTTGCCACATGAGATAGGTCCAAGAGAATTTGGTATAATCATCCATAAAAATCACATAATAACGATAACCAGAGTTGGACAGTAGGGGAAGTCCAAACATCAGAGTGAACTAGAAAGAATGTTTTATTGGTTGTACTTGTAGAACTTGAAAATGGGAGCCTAGATTGTTTGCCCAAATGACAAACATTACACATAGAAGGATTAAAACATGAAGAACTAGAAATAACTTTATTTCGCGATAATACATCAAGCACAAGTTTTCCAGGATGCCCAAGGCGCTTGTGCCACAATGAACATTGCGAAGCGGATCCAAAGAAAGTAGTGGGACTTGTTGACGGAATGAAGCTTGAAGAAGATGAAAACGGATAGAGAGATCCCGAGTTCCTACATTGGAGCAGTGTATGGTTGGTCCTCGGATCCTTAACGGAAAAAGAAGAGTCAGTGAATTTAGCATAACAATTATTGTCGACACAAAGGCGATGAATAGATAATAAATTTTTCTTGAGTTGAGGAACAAGAAGAATATTTTTAAGAAGCAAAGGTTGTTTAGAAGTAGGAAGAAAAGAATGACCAACATGAGAGATAGGAAGTAGATTACCGTTACCAACCATCACTTGCGCATTACCCTGATATGGAATGGGATCAGAAAGAACATTCGGATTTCCAGTCATGTGTGAGGAAGCCCCTGTATCAGGATACCAGATTGTTGAAGGTACTTCTTTGAGGCTCATCGCTGCCAAACCTTTGGGAAAATTTTGTGGAACAAAAGAATGGTTAAAACGATTGCGACATTCCAAAGCTGTATGATTGTAGTGAAAACAAATCTGACATTGTGTCATCGATTTAGTCGCATTTGGAGTCGGCGGAGGGCCAAGTATGCTTGGAGCAACACGAGTAGAATTATTAAAATTTGTATGATAATTGTTCTGGCCAGATCCGCGACCATGATTCTTATTATGAAATCTCCCATGACCACGATTTTGATTAGAGCCACGACCTTGATTTTGTTGAATAAAGCGGCCAGCATCGTTAGTATTTTTGGCTGCAGTAAAGAGCGCCACTGATTGCTGAGAATCATCAGATGAAATGGCTTTGATGTGTTCCTCTTCAGTAAGAAGACGAGGACGTAGAGCAAAAAATGAGGGAAATGGCCTATTTGCATTTAGTCCAGAAACAAATGTTCTGTATGACGGGGGTAAGCCTTGCAAAGTTTGAGCAACAAGGTCCTCGTCTGATATTGGTTTACCGATGGCAAATAGTGCACTTGATAGAGAATGCAACTGTTGTAAATATTCTTCCATTGAAAGAGATCCTTTCTTGAAATTCTGGAATTTATTTTTAAGATGGATCATAGAGGAAGAAACATGGTCAAGAAAAAGTTTTTCTAGCATGCTCCAAGCTTGATGAGAAGTCTCACAATTGTAATTTAGAAGTGTGTCGAGGACAGATGGCGACAACGTCGCATTGATCCAACTATGAGCAGTTGTGTCACATTGAATCCATAATGTGTATTGTGGATGAGTGAGTTCGAGGCAGGGGACAGAACCTTCCACAAGGTTCAAAAGATTTTGGCTACGCAAGAAAGGTTTGAAAACCTTTTTCCAAGTGAGATAGTTCAAGTAAGTAAGTTCAAGAGGTACAAAATTTTTGATATTAGAAATTGAGGGTGGCTGGAGGGGGAGCACCAAAGTGACGGGTGTGGTGTTTTCCGTAGAGGAAGGAGTGGCGGGTGTGGTGTTTTCTGGAGAAGTGGGTGAAGAAGATGCCATCGTAAAGAAAGAAGAGAAAAGGATCTGTTTTGGCTCTTGATACCAACTTGAATATATTTTGGTGTGATCACCCAACAAAGTGGGTATCTTGTATTTATAGTACAATTACAATACACAGAATGGAAATGTAATAAATACAAGGCTACATATATGGTAATACAATCAATCATAGTAAATACTAAATATCCTATGAATCTACTAAATGATTGCAGAATATTTGAAGAATATTTCCTAACAAACTCCGTGCTCAGTCAAACTATATCACATAAATTGAGACGGATGGAGTATTAGTTTTCCTATATTATCATGTATGTATTTAGGTAACAACAAATCATCTATATTTTGTGAAAAATCTAATATATATATATATATATATATATATATATATATATATATATATATATATATATATATAGACACACACACAAGGATTTCAAAACATACTATTTAAGATAAATAATACAGGTAGATTAGTTATGGTGCGCAAGTTTAGTCTAATACAATCGTTATTTAAAACTCGGTAATATAAATAGAAAAATTAAGGACAAGTGTTATCCAAGGCTAGTTTCTCTCAAGGGCTCTTAGTTATAACTTCCCTTTTGATTAAAAAATGACAAAATTTCCTTGTATTACTATAATATCCTTTCTTCATTCAAGTGATTGTAATTTTTTTTTAAAACTTTGGAACTTCTTTGAGTAATAATTTAGGCGGAGCTTTTACTTGCATTAACCCATTCAAGTACTTATATCTTTTCTTTCCATGCGGACCTTCTACTTGCATTAACCCTTTTCGTAGTGTCTATTTTCTTTCTCTCTTTGATTATTTCTATACCACTCCTAAACTTAATTAAATACAAAAATTTGAATAACTTACACAAAATATTTAAGTTCGTTCTCTCTATAAACCTGTACTCTTCAAAATCTTCCTTAACTTTACGATATCCACTGAATTTTCGAACAACTTCAGAAAACTTGTCACTTCATATGTTGCTCTGATTAAACACAAAACATAACTTAGGAGAATTTGTTACGTACACAGTTCAAAAGTAAAGCTAGGATTTTAAATTTATGGATAAATAAAAAGGCAGTTTACTGGTTCTGAATAAGTTAAGCTAATTTTTAAAAACATATATAGAGTTTAGGAATTAAGCTAAAGCTATTAAATTTTACCGAACCTCTGAACGGAAATGTAGCTCCGCCCCTTACACGCTAGCCTATTGGAGCAATGGGTGCAAACACAGAAAGAAAAGAAGTGCTAGCTTGTAGCTAGATTTTCAATCATGGACGTACAAAAATAAAGTCAGAATTTTCTATACTTATTTTCAGCGAAGAATTCGAAAAAGATCACCGGTAAGAAACTGGGGCAAGTCCTATAATGTTTTATTAGGATACAGCAATTTATTTCACGAACTAAATATCAACAATTGTGTGTTCTTGAGAAGAGAGGAAGAAGAAGAAGATTTTCTTCTCTATTTTGCGTTCTTTTCTTTTTCATTTTTCTTACACCTTTTCAGAGAAAAGCTTCTCTTTTTATTATTTTTTATAACAAATAAACCGCTTATAACTTCAGATAACTATCACTAACTAATTATACTTTAATTTTTCATAATCGGGTCGAACACAGGCGGGTGCAGCTTTATAGTTTTAGTTCAACAGTCATGACTTTTTTGTTGAGGTAGCATAAGTTGATCCGAACGCCATGATTATAAAAAAAAAAATACTTATTCAACTTAACCAAATAGCTTTACGCTGAGTATAAATTAATGTGCTTTCACTAATATAAAGGGGTCCTTTTGACTGAAAATTTTGTAAAAAAAAAGTCACCAAAATTATAAGTAATAAATAGTAGATCTGGGTCTATTATTCTACAAATATTATAGGTCGAATTAAAAACCTTAAGTTGAAAAGATAGAGTTTAAATCCTCTAAGTCGAAAAGTTCACATGCGCAATCCAACTTTCACTCGGTCAAAATTAACCAAACAAAAAGAAAATAAAGTTATTGTCAAAGTAAGAACTATGAAGTGTGTGGAAAGCAAAGCTCTACAACGACACAAGAGAAAAAAAATACTCCGTCTGTTTCATTACTTGGCACATCTCTTAAAAATTATTTATTAGGGTTTTATTTTACTAAATTATTTTTATTAATTATGCTTTGAAAATCTAGTTACTTCATGCTAAGTGTAATATTGGAAGAACATCATAAATTTTTCTTGATTTGCTAAAATAGACCAGTAAAAGAATATATATATATATATATATATATATATATATAGTGTTTAATTAAACGAAACGGAGGGAAGAGTTAATTAAACGGAGGGAGTAACTCTTCTAAGTTGTTTACCAAATTAATATTGCTACTTATAGTAATTGTTAAATTTAACATTAGTGCTCACAGCTTAAAACCGTGTGCCAGTTGTATGGGGATATGGAAAACTTTGTCAAAATGAATTATAATTAGAAAATACACCTATGTATAAAGTCAACAGGTTTATTTCAGTTTCTTGAGCAGTTCACACACCGCCCCCTTCGATTTTTCATTTTTTATGAAATAAAGAAGATATATAAGTAGCACTTCTTATTCATTTTCATGGAGAACTGCGAAATCACACAATCATTAGCCAATTATATATTATCCGATTTCTCTTAAGAAAGACCTTTAATATAGTCTTAACTCTTAAGCATAAAAATATTTGTTTACAATAATTACATATCTCTTTGTTAAACGTCTCATTTAGTTTATTAACATTCCATTAATGGGAACAGGCATTTCGAAATTAAAAAAAAGTACTGTAAATATTATTTTATTTTTCAAATTTAATTTGTCAAAACAATTACCCTTTGTATAAAGGAGGGAGCATTACAAAATGCTAGTGCTTCTTCAAAATTAAATCCAAAAGGCTGCAAATAAATTGTATAACCTTAAGAAAAAATTAAACTTCATATCACTCTAGAAAAACAAGGTACATGATTATACAATTAACATACTTTAAAATAATAAAATGTTTTTCACATATATAGCCAGCTTGTAATAAAGGACATTCTTGCTTAACAAGTACTTACACAATAAAATTAAGAACCTAAAAATGGAAATAGCATTATGGAAGCAGTAGGAGACGGAAAGTTCCATTCTTGCATTCAAAGTAATTTTAGGTAAGAGCTAAATAAATGGCATGATTTTTCTCGAAATTGCCTTTCTAAATAACACCATGCAACATTAAATTCATATCCATATTTATATTTTGGAACCAGCTTTGGCTTTAAACCTTGGTATAGAGTAGTAGTACAACTTCCTTTCATGACTCCTTTTTTATAATTGGGAATTTTCATTTATTGGAGAACATAGTTACCATTTATATTCACCCAAAAAGAAAGAAGAAAAAAAGAGTTATTTTATTCTAACAAAAAGAAAACTTTTTGGGAGATCTAACTAGATATGGTCCTTGACCATATGAATTACATATATGAAAGAGAGAAGAAATGGTACTTATGTATATGTTGGGGGGAGGGGTTTATTTTTTGAGTTTAACTTTTTATATGCCAAAAGTGTAAACGAATTATTTTTATACTATCATATCATATAGTAATAGATAAATATTGGTAATCTTTCATAACAAATATAGACTGTAACACAAAAAATACAACATCTTACATGCTCCAATACTTTAAATATATTGAAAATGTAAAAATTCTTTACACT
This sequence comes from Lycium barbarum, assembly GCF_019175385.1. NCBI lineage: Eukaryota > Viridiplantae > Streptophyta > Magnoliopsida > Solanales > Solanaceae > Lycium > Lycium barbarum. Next base: position 16,937,406 of record NC_083342.1, read on the forward strand.
GTCTAGTAAATTAAATTTCTTTTTAGGTAAGAAGAGACAAGGACCCTAAATGAGCGGAACTAAATTTTCTGTAAGAAAGGAAAAAAAAAAATCAGTATGGGAGAAGTCTTTAGAGAAAATGGGGTCTCTTCTTTTTGTTTTCTTTTTTGTAGTAGTTTAAGTTTTTAATGGAAAGTCTTTAAGATTCCATAATAAACTTTTGTTACCATAATGGAGATTGGTTGCTGCTCTGTACTGGAGCTTATTTTGTCCTTTTCTGGGTACCTTCCTTCTATATAAGTCTTACAACCCCACCACTCCTAAAAACTCCCCGTCCTCAAAAGTTCTTTTCAAGATTTCATTTTTCTATTTCCTATATTTCTTCTTTCAAGTAACTGTGAGTTGTGCGAGTAAGAGAGAAAATGGAAGAAATGGCTTCTTTGTGGTGTTACCAGGAGGTGAATACTTCATTTTCTTGCTTTCCCAATTTCATTTGAGTACCAGTTACTCTGTTTACCACTTCTCAACTAAGTGTGTGTTTGGTAGAAAATGTTTTCTTGGTTTTCCTAGAAAATAAGTACTAATAGACATGAGAAAGTTGGAAAAAAAAAATCTGAAATATGTTTTCCTCCATACCAAACACACCCTAAAGCCTTCTTTAAGGAATATCATTATATCTTGCTAAATTCAACCTTATAGTAACAGTAAATAAAGTGTTTTGTGCTTTCTGTTTCACAGTCAATGATTTTTTCTTTTTATAATTACTGTAGGTTTTTGTTTGGTAAAAGTGGTGCAATCCCATTTCTCCTAATTCCAAACATATTTCACTGTTTCAAGAATCTATTGACAAATTTAAAGAGTTGATCATAGCAGGGCCCAATGCATCAAAAAATTTCTTTAATATGGGTATCCAATGGTGAATCATATGCTTTTCTACTTAATTCTTGAATTTACTGGGATGATTTATCACCTTCCACATGGGCCCTGTCTAAGATGTCATTATCACTATTAAATTTGAATTACTTGTTCAAGGCATGATTATGACCAGATAATTACTGTGAAAGATTTTTTAATTATGATCTTTCTTGAGTAGCATGCCTAAATGACTTCTTTTGTTGTTTTCTTTATGAATCTTAGTGGATCGTGGCAGCAAGGCCACTTTGTCACTTATAATAACTTTCTTTCGTCGATAAAATTCAATGTTTGAAGATTTTTCACTAACTTGATTTTGATCAATTCTTGCAGACCATGGATGAAATGAGACAGAAGTTTCTTTACACAAGTCTTGAACTTGAAAAGTTGAAGGTGCAAATGAGTGAAAAAATGATGAAGAACAAAGAATATGTGAAGCAATTGATCCAACTATTAAAAATGGTTTGTCAAGAAAGAGATGAAGCAAGAGATCAGCTTCAGAAACTACTCAACAAACTTGATAATCCTCTTGTGAAGGCTACAAAAGCAAATTCAAGCATAACTGAATCAAACAGCCTATCTGAAACATACAATTATCAGTCACACTATTCATCACCCGTCGAGTCTTTTTTCGATGCAGTTTCATCCCCTGAGTTTTCCAACATCAACATGGCTGATTCTAATCCAGTAACGTATGTTAACCAGCCTTTGGCTAATGACAATTATGTCCCTCAACTGGCTCCAAAAGTTGATAATGCCACATTGGTTATTGACAGTTATGTGAAAGGGAAAACTTTGCCACAACAAGGGAAACTATTGAAGGCTGTCCTTGAAGCAGGGCCACTTCTGCAGACACTTCTAGTTTCAGGACAACTTCCTCAATGGCGCAATCCGCCTCAGCTTAAGTCGTTTAATATTCCACCAGTTTCCATTAAAGGGTGTCAATCTGAGATCTCAAATCAGAATCTTGGTGCAAATTTGAGCTACATTTCTTCAAGATCATTTCATTCTCAACCATATTTTGACATGTCATGTGGATCTCCACAAATGTTGTCGACGCCTATGCTAAACTTTGGTAATTCTGCTGGTGCAAATATCGGCAGTTCTGTCCACCTCGGAAAGAGACAACGGTTGCAGTAAGACAAGTTGAAAGATGGATGGCTATATTTCAAATTTTTGTACAAAGCATTTTTCCGGGTTTTGTAAATGGGATATTTTGAGTTTTGAGTTTCACAGGATTAGCTTTTTTAGCTTGATGAGTTTCATACTATCTCCTTTGGCTTTTTCCTTACAGTTCTTCAATAAGTATTAATGTGAATTTGAATTTTGATTATCGTTCTTGATATTAATACATTACTCAAAGCTTAAATTATTTCAAGGCAAAAAGAGTTTTACATTTGATATTCACTAAGATTCTAAGAGTTTGTGACTCCATAAAGTGTAACTTAACTTCTTCGCTCAAGTTTTTGCTGTTACGGAGAACTTTTGATATGTTTCAGAAAAAGAATTGCTTTTGTCATTTGCAAAAAGAAAAAGAGCAAAATCCCCCGTTCCGCTAAAGGCTGAGCAAGGATTTGAATTTTATGGGTTCTAAATTTTAAGATAGTTATGTAAGGTTTGTTGGTATTTGGGTTCTGAATTTATTTTTTATATGTATTTAGTGAATTTCTTAATGCAAATTTAGAGTTTAAACTAAAGTTGGGTCGCACCCGTATGTGGTTTCTAGCTCCACCCTGAATTCTCCTAACCCTCTTGCACTTTTAAAGTATTCTGACGGCAAAATTTTGGATTATACTATTTATCAAGCTAGCTGCCTGCAAGATGAAAGCATCTTGGTGGTTGCATAGAAAATGACAAACATAAAAATGTATCAATATCTAGAATCTTTGGTATCATGAAGAGATTAGCTATATCCAAAAGCAATATATAGAATTTGTTCGATCCTATTTTCTACCGTTAAGATGGAGAACTGAATCAAGAATTCACTTGTAGAAATTTGTAACTTCTTTTTAGCATAAGCCTTCCTGCAGCAAAACTTGAAATGAACTTGCCCTCAAGTTAAGTCTGAATGTTCAATTCTTGGATTCATCACCAACCTTTGTCTATATTGATCTAACTTGGATATGACCGTCAGAAAATGTCCTCAAAAGTTTTTCTAAACTTAGAATGCTCTCCAATTACAAAGTTCCTAAACTAAGTTATCCCTCAACATTTCCTTAAAAGCCCTGTCAATTCAATTCTAAGAACTCTTTCCTGTTGAATTTTCAGAATAGCATGTCTAGTCCAGACACCTCTCCAGGCGTTGGACCTTCGCGTTGGGACCCGCTGCTGATTGTCGCGGTCGGGGTAATTTGTTTGATCTTTCTTCTATTCAGTTACTTCAAGATAATACAGACACACTGTTGTGGATTTCTATCTGTGCATTTCTACAGAAACCCAAGGCACCAACTAAACGAGCAAATTCTCGAAGATCCTGATTCACAGGTCCGAAGCCGTGGACTAGACTCTTATATTATGCATTCACTGCCAATCACTCAGTTCAAGAAGAACGACGAACAAACCACCAGACCGACTAATGCAGATTGTGTGGTTTGTTTGGGTGAATTTCAAGATGGTGAATGGCTGAAACACTTGCCTTATTGCTCTCATATTTTCCATGTTGCCTGCATTGACACTTGGTTTCAGATTCATTCGAGCTGCCCCTTATGCAGATCAAATGTAGTTAGTGTCAAGATGCAGCAAGCACATTCCATTACTATGAACTCATTACTGGAAACTCTGAGAAGGGAAGATTTTTATCATGAACGATTAGTAAACAACGAGGATATCCGGTCACAGATACTACATAATCATTCTTCTAGAGCTGTAGAAGGAAGTGTTGACTAGTGGTTTTTCCATTTCCAACTGTGTCTTAACAACTATTAAGAACTTCAGAAAAAGCTCTCTTCTGGTAGAGGACTTCATGAACAAGGAGAATTTGGGATGGATATCATACTTTTGGATTATCAAAGACAAGGCAACGTGCACGAGAGGAAGTTGATAAGAGATAAGTATAATCAGAATGTTTTTTGCCAAGTCACAACTTGTGGTAACACAAAGCGATTTTGACCCTTAAACGCCTTATTCTGCCAGATAAGATTGAAGAGTTTATGTGATGTATCATGTATGACATGTTTTCTTTCTTGTAAGGATGATATCTCCTTGAAATTTCTTTCGGATTCAATGGTTTGGACAGGAGAGTAACTATTCCTTTTACTGAATAGTTTGAATGATCATTCCAAAGTAATAAGGAATTTTTGTAAGAACATTGATATAGACTTAGCAGATACACTCCAAAGTAAAAGTTCATTCTTCACTTCTTTCTCACTGTCCATGAAAGTTATAGTTGTTTATAATAAGTTTGCTTCAGCCAACAGAAGCAGATCTTAATCACTTCAGAGCATAGAAGTGAAAAAATATGTGAAGAACACATTTAAGTAATTTATTCTTTTTTCTGTTTTAGCAGCAATAATCTTGCCAACAGCAACACCAATAAGGAAAAAAGGTACACTTGGAATAGTAAAGTAATAGAAATTATAATTGACTGAGTAAAACTACACCAATCAAATCAAAAACACAAATTACACCAAGCTAATTTGAAGTGTGGTCATCTAAAGTTTGTAGCTCCATTGAGGTATACGTATTTGTTTTAGCTTATCAATTGAAACTCATAATTTCCCCTGTATTGTTAGTTTCATTTGGTTGAACATCGTTGACCTGGAACTTTCAAAATCCCTCAAATAACATATCCTTATACTGAAGGCTGTCCATGTTGAAAGATAAAATGAGATACAGAAAATCAAAGTTCAAAAGAGAATTATTGAACTTTTGGATTCTGGATTAAATCTTTATCGGGAACTACAGTAAGCGCAGAAGAACTATTGCGCATTTAGAAGGTATATATGTATCATTAGTCTTTAGTGTGTTCTTTTGTAATTGGAATTCTACAAAAAAGAATGTGAATCAAGTATGAAACAAATGAAAGTCTCCTTGAACATAATCTGCACTTACTCAACTTTCTTTTCTTTCCTGGGGTGGATATTGTTTCTCTGAACTCCGTTTGATGGATGCCTTAATTGGTCCCTGTACATCAGATCCATACATGTGACCCATCTTTGTTCGTTTGGTTTCCAAATACTTCCTGTTTTCATCTGTGAAGGGTGTCAAAACTGGTACTCGTCCAACAACTGCTAAACCATAGCCCTTTAAACCCGTAAATTTCGCTGGATTGTTAGTCATTAGGCGCATGGTACGAACTCCTATATCCCTTAACATCTGTTGCAATCAATAAATTCGATTAGTTAATAATTACTCTATTAAAATAGGGATAATTACATTTTTGGACCACTCAAAAGAATAATAGCCACCAAATCTATATGTTTTGTATGTTAAGTATAAATATACATATAATATACATATCGTATACACAAAGTATACATTATTATACATATAATATACATAATCAGTATATAGGTTTTGTATATTTTGGCTAGCGTCTATAATTAATTTCGGTTGACTGACAAAATGAAAAGCGACCTAAAAAATAAGCACATGATCATCTATCATACATGGGGAATTGGCCTTAAGAGGAGGTTAGGAAGGCGGGATAGTTATGAGAAACTGTGTCACTAACCTGTGCACCAATGCCATATTCACGAGCATCTGCAGCAAAGCCGAGCTCTAGATTGGCTTCAACAGTATCATGGCCCTGATCTTGCAAATTATAGGCCTGAAGTTTGTGACCAAGGCCAATGCCTCGTCCTTCGTGGCCTCTGAGATAGATAACCAAACCTCTACCAGCTTCCTCAATCAACTGCATTGCCAAATCCAGCTGATTACCGCAATCACATCGCCTTGATCCAAAAATATCACCTGTCAAACATTCCGAGTGTACCCGTACCAACACATCTTCACCATTCCCAATATCACCCTGTTGAAGACGTTGAAATTTAAAGGAATTCCAGATGAATTATGCAAATTATTAGTAGGATAAAATAACTAATCACTAACTGGTATATACTAAGGAGAAACTTTTGACCTTTACAACAGCTATATGCTCTGTGCCATCAAGCTTTGAACGGTAGCAGTAAGCCTGGAATAATCCCCATTTAGTTGGTAAAGGTGATACTGCAGTTCTTTCAACAAGCTTTTCCCTCTTTCTCCTATATCTGCAAGCAGTAAAATATGACAAACAAATAAGAAAGTTGGCCGTGTTTGCCTGTGTACAAATTGAAGGCTGCAATAGGAAAATATGGAACCTGAAACTGCAGTCTAACTTCTCAACACTAGTATGCAGAAATAAGGGAATGAAGAAAGAAATGGGCTACTGAAATGGAATGAACATACATTAATGATTCACCTTACTAAATCAGTTATTGAGACAATCGGAATCTTGTGCTCCAAGGCCAAATTTTCCAAAATGAGCATAGAGGCTATAGAACCATCATTTTTATCAACTATAGCTGAAAGAACAGAAACAGCTTGCAAACCAGCTGACATTACTAAATCTACCGAAGCCTCAGTATGACCAAATCTTCTTAAGACCCCACCATTTCGACACTTGAGAGGGAAAACATGGCCTGGCCTTCTGAAATCTTCAGGAGTAGAAGTAGGCGATGACAATGCAAGTACAGTTTTAGCCCTATCTGAAGCCGATACACCAGTAGATGTACCCATCTTTGCATCCTTTGCATAATTAAACAAGGTACTTCAGTGAGCAAAAATGATATTTTAATATCTCATTAAATTTGATGAATAATCATTAGCACAAAACTTAGCTAATATAATTGTCACATATACAATACGAATCTACTCCTTAAAATATAAATGCAGTATTAATAGAAACTAAGGAGATAGATAGACTTAGTAAAACTGCAGTTTTTCTGTTAATAAGTTGGCCACACTGATGCCAGTTCCCAATCAATTAGTGGTAATATAGTACATTTTTCAGCCATAAAGCATGACAATAAGTACATAACAACACTTTTAGTTATTGAAGGAAGAGAAGAGTCATATTACCACTGTGATTGTGAAGGATGGAGCAGAAGAGTCATCTTCTTTTTCAGGTGACATCAAAGGAAGATTTAGCCTCTCAAGATCCTCTTCTTTCATCCCCACAGAAATAATGCCGGACCCGTGCCTCACCATAAACGCAATTGTCTCAGTGCTAACAAAGGATGCTGCCATGACAAGGTTTCCTTCCACTTCCCCACTTTCATCATCTACAACAATCACAAACTGATACATTTTCACAATCATAAGTTCTACCAAATGAATATCTACTACTATATTAGCTTGTAATATTGAAGTGAAAATAATAAGAGCATCAATAGAACTGTGTGATCATCTCATCCAAAAGTTTAAGCTGTCTGAGAGAACACATGTCCTCAACATAGAGTCTCACATTGAAAGTTTGATTGTAAAAGAAGCTCTTGTCATCTTAAACGAGATAACATCATTTATAGAGCCCAAATTAGAAATGAAATAGGAAAAGTATCTCTTTAAATACTTAAAATCAGTCACTTCGAAAACAAATAATATCATGTATTAGGTGTGCGAATAAAGTCCCACATAATAAAAGTAATCTATACATAAGGTGTATGGATACGTGTGAGACATTTTGGGTTTGGCCAAAGCGGACAATATCAGAGGTGATTTGCACAAAAACCATATGTCTGCACTGCTATTTAAATATGGTCCCCAGTTATGACATTTGTGCAAAAATGGCCTTTTTAAGTTTAATGAAAAAATCCAGTACCAAAATACCCTTAAGTTGGGTGGCATAGAGGTAATCCAATGCCAACAACTATGACATGCAAGTCATGACAGATCGGTATACCTTCATGCTATATTCTACCTAGTTGTCCTGTTCAATTACTCACAAACCATACCGAATCGTAATGAATACAAAAAATGAAGAGCAGTCCTGCAGGGCACACCCCGAACAATATCTTGCAATATCACACCACACTATGTTAAGCAGGGTTGGAACCAGGTGGGAATCCGAACCCCCTTCGACGGAAAATTACATAGTATATATAAGGTCAAAATTTATTTTTATATTTATATACTCCCTCTGTTTCAATTTATGTGAACTTATTTCCTTTTTAGTCCGTGCCAAAATGAATGACCTCTTTCCTAATTTGGAGACAAATTCACTTTATGAATGATTTACAGCTACACAAATATTCAAGACTTATTTTGATCCACAAGTTTCAAAAGTCTTCCCTCTTTCTTAAATGTCGTGCCTAGTCAAATAAGTTCACATAAATTGAAACGGAGGCATCCCGGCTTTTTTCATGTGTTTATTTCTTCATATTTTGAACCCTTTAATGAAAATCTTAGTTCCGCTACTGGTGTAAAGAGTGTCTTTGCCACACCATATTAAGAGCTTTTTTGGGCTGGCTCATCAGACTTGTTGACCGTACCTCAAGCCTTTGTTTTATTTGGTTCTTCTTTCTTTCTTTATGAGATTTCTAACAACTACTAACCCATTCAACTTATTTTACAAGAAATTAAAAAAATTCAAGTCCAAAAACCTAAAATATTAAAGCACCAACCTTTCCTTCATTCAATGCAGCAATTGCCCCTCCAATTGAAGAATAGCCTTTGGAAGGACAATCAGGATCACCCTCTGTTTCACTAACAAAGAAATCAGTAGTTTCAGGTGTTATTTCAGCACTCAATGTTTCAAATACAGAACCATTTTTATTGCTCTCAAATGGATTTTCATTAAAAGAATCTCCAGATATCCCAGTAGCCCAACATGTAGTATTCAAATTAGGAAATACTAGTCTTTTTCTATAGTGGTTAAGTCCAACAATCTGTGAACTCCCAAAAGATGTTGAGTTGATCAAGATTCTTGGAACTGATGGATGCTTAAACATGATGCTGTCCATGTTGGAAGTTAACTGAATTGTTTGTTTTGTTTAACTGGTTTTGTTGGTTGACAGAAAATGAAAATGTACTTAGGATTTGGATTTTGCATGTGGAGGCATTTTGAAGGGAAAAAAGAGCACCTCTTGTTTTTTCTCTTCTTATCCAATAAGGTGAAGCGAAAAAGAAATTTTGAACTTGAACGTAGGTGAACTTAAAACTGCATGCATACAGCCAAATGGATGCACTTGAGGAGTTTAACTTCTACTGCTAGTTACGTACTTGAGGAGAATGAGGCAAAAAAAAAAAAAAATAGATTCATTCGTATTAGAGCTCGGTCCGTCCAATTCATTGTTACGCTCTCATATTAAAATTGACTACCTAAGGGGAGGACCTATGTATAATTTAGTGGTGCTCTAGCACCCGTTAAACTCGACGTAGACTAGGTATAGTTACATAAAAAATATATGAAATTTGGGTATAAATATTAAAAAAGCACCATGAAAACCAACAAGACAGTTGGGTGCTCTGATTTCAGGTGGAACTTTAAAGGTTTGGACGGTTAGGACATCCTGTGTTCGAACCTCTGCTTAGCATTTCAATTTTAGTAATGATAATATTAATTGCAGTTAATTTTTAGTGTTGCATTGGCACACACGCCCCCCCTCCCCCCCCCCCCCCCCCAAAAAAAAAAAAAACAATGAACCAACATTTTCTCTTGTGTTTACGATATTCAAAATCTATATATGTACAAAACAAATTAAAAAAATACCTAATATATACGGTTTAATTTTTTGTCGAGGCTGTTCGAGTGAACACCCTCGACAGGCCCTAGATCTGCCTCTAGTTAAGAGTCCTACATCGGTAGGTTAAAGGGTACAGGGTCTCTTTAGATGGACTTGACAATCATCCCCTCATAAGCTAGCTTTTGGAGTTGAGTTAGGCCCAAGATTCATTTCTTAACGGAGACATTAGAAATTTTGACTACCATTTCTTAACAGAAAGATTGGAAATTTTAACTAAGTCCAAGTAATTATGCTGGTTATATTACTCCCTCTGTCCCAATTTATGTGATACAGTTCGAATTTAAGAGTCAAATAAGAATATCTTTGACCATAATTTATTCGTATGCCATTTAAATATTTTGAACAGAAAAGGCTCAAATATGTCATCGAACTATCAGAAATGGCTCATTTATGCCACTCTTCAATAGTTTGGCTCATTAGCCATCGAACTATAAAAAATGACTCATTTATGCTACTCATCAATAGTTTGGCTCATTTATGCCATTGCCTTTACCAAAATCACTCATCCATGCGATTTTTTCATTAACGTCGATTTTATAATATCAGATGTGACACAACAACAACAACAACAAACCCAGTATAATCTCACAAGTGGGTCTGGGGAGGGTAAGATGTACACAGACCATACATCTACCTTTATGGGATAAAGAGGTTGTTTCCTATAGACCCTCGGCTCAAAATAAATGTAATCGACGCAGAAACGTAGGAAAGGAAAAAAAAGGGATAGCAAAATAGCACATTGAACAAAATAAATGCAACAACGTATATCCATACACATTAGAGAAAAAGAAACTACGCGACCATCCTAAATCATACGATAACGACTTTATTACCTACTAACTATCTACCTTAATCCCCGACCTCCACACCTTTCTATCCAAGGTCATGTCCTCAGTCAATTGGAGCTCTATCATGTCCTGTCTAATCACCTCCCCCCCCCCCCCCCCCCCCCCAATTATTCTTCGGCCTACCTCTATCTCTCCTAACTCATGTTATAGCCAACCTCTCACACCTCCTCACTGGTGCATCCTCACACCTTCTCTTCACATGTCCGAACCATCTCAGCCTTGTTTCCCTCATCTTGTCAGCCACAGAGGCAACCCCCGCCTTATCCAGTATAACTTCACCAATTAGAGGTCTACGTCGTTTAATTAAACCAACCCAATTTTAAATCCCAAATTAATAAAAAAAAATCAATCCATACGCCCGATCCACCAACAACCATAATCTAGCTGAAGACCACGTGTCATATCTGGTATTGTAAAACCAACATTAATGAAAAATGACATGGATGAGTCATTTTGGTAATGACGATTGCATAAATAAGCCAAACTATTGATGAGTGGCATAAATTATCCATTTCGGATAGTTCGATGGCATAAATGAGCCAAACTGTAACGACCCGTTCGGTCGTTATTGCATTCCGACCCTTTTTATCCTTTTTCAAGCTTTATTAGCTCATATTTGACCCGCGCGGACCGTTGGCATGCTTCCCAAGGTCATCGGAGTTGATTTGGATAAGTTTTGGGGGAATTTGGCTGCGAAAAATGATTGGCTCAAAGTTGACTTTTGGGTAAACGGACCTTTTTCGGGAATCAATCAATTCCGAGAGGTCCGGATGGTCATTTAGAACTTGTGTGCATATCTGGTTCGGTTCCCAATGCACTCGGGTGCATTTTGAGACTTGGGTTAGGAAATTGGAATTGAGGTATCGGGGGTTGGCTCGGTCAATGAGACCTTCGTTGGGAATTGCGAGGCCACGAGTGCGTTCGTAGCATGTTTTTATGTGTGTCTGTGTTTGTGGTTTGTGAGCAGATGGCCTCAAGTATTATTGGGATTTCAGGATTAAGATTGTGTTATTTTGAGGAATTTGGTTCTGGTGCCCGCTATAGCGGCACCAACACCGCATCAGCGGCACCGCTATAGCGGTTGCCTGGCCGCTGAAGCGGCTAAAGGCATTGTGAGTGGACCGCCGTGGCGGTCTCATTGGCTATTGAAGCGGTCCCGATGCCGCTGAAGCGGTATTAGCTGAGTCAGATGCCTTTTAATATGTTAAAACCCTTAGACATTAAGTCATTTCCTGTACTCGTTCTTGAGGCTTAAGGAGGTGATTTTTGGAGGGTTTTCACTGATTTCTTCTCTAAGGTAACTATCTTGTCTCTAAATCATTCGTTATCTTTTCCTAATCAATAATCCATGCCTATATTTCTCTTAAATGGTAAGAGCAAAAAAGGGGGTTTTGTGGGTTTCTTCTCTAATGACCTTATGATGATAAAACCTTGTCTATTTGGTGGAATTAGCATGGGTTAGCATGATATTTATGGGTATTAGCTATTGTAACTTGAATCTTCCTTTTTCCAAGGCTTAATTAGTAAATTTAAAGTTAGGGTTTATACCCAAATTTAGGGGTTTTTGCCTAGAATCCGAAATAGAGTGAATTGTTGATTATTCTAGCTTACTGATGATGAGAATTGATCACCTAGAGGTTTAATTTCATGTAGGGACCTTTAGATCCCTAATTTCACCCTTCTAGTTCATAAACCCTATTCCATAGGTTGGGGATTTGGGTCTTAATAGAAGCAGGTTTGTTTTGATGTTCTTCTTGATTCTAATTCCATGATTCGAATATGCTTAGACTTTCTTGATCTCGAACCTCAAAGGAATGGAAAGGCTAAGGAGTGATTACTGGTGTTATTGTTGTTCGGCCTTCCAGGTAGGTTATGGTTTATCCTATGGTGAGACTTCGTTTAGCGAAGCATATATATTTAGATAATATTGTAAAAAGCATATAAACCTTAGGGTATGAAGTTGGGTTGGATATTGTCTTAGGTTAGGCCTTGTTGTGTGATTGGGGTTAGCCACCCCATTGTGTTGTGCCTTATCTTGTTCTATTGTTGTGGGCTTGATGCCACATGTAGATAATGGATATTGGATACTATTGATATATCTTGTTCATGATATTGTGGTATCTTACTTGTTGATGTTTGTTACGAGGATAGTGTTCTACATGGCTTGTGTAGCCTTTCCATGATATTGTAATATCTTACTTGTTGATGTTTGATACAAGGATAGTGTTCTATATGACTTGTGTAGCCTTTTCATGATATTGTTAGTGTTACACCTCAGAAAAAAAAAATTTGAGTCCATAAAATAATTCTGCGGGTGAACAGTAGACGCGGATGAACAGTAGACGCGGGTGAACAGTATCCGGTGAACAGTAAAAATCAGAAATTAAAAACCGAAAAAAAATCTGATTTTTTTCATTTTCTACCTCTCTCTCTCACTCTAAACTCTCTCTAAACCCTCCCAAACCCTCCTAAAAGCTCTCTAAATCTTTCAAGTTGAATTCCTCCAAATCAAAGCAAGATTTCATCTTAGGAAATTGAAAACTAGTTAGGAAAGGATTATAGTATTTGGTGCTTGATGTGTGGCTGATTATTGAAGCTTGGAGCTAGGATTTTAGTTGAGTTTTCTGGGCAATAAGGTATGTAATATACTCTATTCTTGTTAATTAAGTTATTCATGGGAGAATTCCCTAGTTTAAAGTGAAGGGAATTATGTTATGAAGTCATAGATTAGTTGGTTGATATGATTGCCTTGAGGGTTGTTTTTTTATTGGAACTTTGAGAGATTTCTAGGTGATTATATTGCTATATGAGGTTGTTGATATTGTTGTTGATGTTGTTCTTGAATTTGGAAGAATAAAGTGTATAAAGATATTGTATACAAAGCGTATACCGGGTTGTTTTGTGCCGATACTTGGGGCTGTTTTATGTAATTTTTGTGGCTGCTTTATGACAATATTTTGGAGCTGTTTTATGTAATTTTCGTGGTTATTTTGTGACTATATTTTGGGGCTGTTTGGTATAATATTTGTGGTTGTTTTGCGATGATATTTTGGGGACTGTTTTATGGTCGTTATAGATTGTTTTGAGGGCTGGAATATCGGAGGATTGGCTGTAGTTGTTGTTGTTATATTATGAATATACGGAAATAAAGAAGTGTATACAAGCATTGGCATCCGAATGTATATTGGGCTGTTTTGGGAGTAATTTAAGAATGGATTTAAGTCTAGTTTGATATGAAATTGTTGGTATTGTTGTTGTTGGTATTTTGATTGACGTTTGGCTAAGTTGGAATTTCGAGGATTGTTAAGTTTACAGGGGAAATGCTGCCCAATTTTCTCTAGAATTTACGACGCGTTCTTATAGTCGATTAACTAATGTTAATACAAATTCTCCCGTGAAGGTAACGACGTGGCATTGGGGGAGAGCAAGTGAACGATAACATAGCTAAACGACAAAGGTATGTGAGGCTAGTCCTTTCTTTCTAATGGCATGAATCCTATAGCATGAGTTCTTTTCCTCTTCATGAGTTCCTATTTTCCGGAAAGCTAGAAGCCTAAGTCCATAAATGTCTATATAAGATAAGAGATAAGAGATATGATATGATGATGCCATATTGATAATAATGCTATTTATTTCTTACACTCACCTTATGTACTAATTCCTTCAAGGTGAGGCAGAATGTCAATAATTACTCCATAATGAAATCGGGGGATCACGACCTTACGCCACCGCGACAGAGTATAGTTGATCTTGAGTCTTATGCATGTACTATGATAAGCATATTATGATAAGCATATTATTACATGTATTTTTTTATGAGAATGTCATGATCATATTACACCGCGCCTAGTTGGCCGGGCAGTCACCGCCAAGGCGGGCAGCTATACGGATACACCATGACTTTTTGGCATGGGCAGACACCACTAGTGGGCGGCATGAGATGGTACCCCGGACGCGGGAGGCCTGGACGCGGGCTAATGTTATTGATTATCACACCGTTCCGATATGGACGGGCAACTTGCATATTATACATATATGAAATTATGATGAGTATGAGTAAGACATCATGCATTACTTCTTTTATGATTGTCATTCAGATTCAGATGTTTCATATTGATGATCACATTATATTATCACTGTCTTTCTTTATTATTTATGCCTCTCATACTCAGTACAATGTTCGTACTGCCGTCCGTTTTCTTTGGACGCTGTGTTCATGCCCACAGGTAGGCAGGGAGGTGAGCTTGGTCCAGACCCTTAGTAGCTGTCAGCTGATTGAGAGCACTCCATTGTCCGGAGGTGCTTATGATTCTTCTTTGGTATATATGCATATTTTGGACACGAGGGAGTCTTGTTCAGTCTATATGTTTAGTATGTCAGTAGAGGCTCGTAGATACGCAGTGTGGGTCAGATGGTCTCACAAGATGTTATTATTATGTATATATTATTTTGATGGCCGAGAGGCAAATGTATATAAGTATTTATGTTTCTATATAAAATATAATTTTCCTACAATTCGTGTATAAAATTGGTAAAAGGGCATTAAATGAGTAAGATGAGTATTAGAACGAGTGGTGCTCGGTGGCTAGCCCCGGGTACCCGTCACGGCCCCTAGCTGGGTCGTGACAGTTAGCATACCCATGCTTGGTACTGTTGAACTCATACATTGCACGTATTCTGATCCTTTATGATATTTTGTTGACACATTGATGATACTTGAGGAAACACTGTGATGAGCTGGGCTAAGTTGGATAAGAGTGACGTGAGGACCGATAGCTGATGGTTGTTTGGGAATCGTGGTTGTGTGGTAGCGATTCCCGAGGTTTGTGCCGGGAGCGTGAGACAGCGATATCCAGGTTGTTGCCGGACCGTGAGGTACATGGACTCCGCGGGTCCCCCATGGGTTGTGCTACCGAGAAGTCGATACTTCCGTCCGGAGTACATATGCACAGAGTATTGCATTGCATTCGCATTTAATACATTATTGCATTGCATTGCACTATGGCTTGATTGTGATGATGTTGGTGATATACTCGTGTTATTTGGATTTGGATTGGATATATTGAGACTTGACACACTTAGATTTAGAAGTTATAACCTAAGTGATGACGTGTACTCGGTGTCTGGCTTATGTTTGATTTATACTTGTTGATTTACCCATTTATCTTACTTTATTGTCTGGATTATGTTAGCTAAACTTAGTCGGCCTATGATGCCTACCAGTACTGTGGTTTTGTACTGACCTGCACTTGCTGCATTCTTTTATGAATGCAGAATTCCAAGTGAGTTCGACCTCTGTTTCTCGTGGCTGTTAGTCGCTCCGAGAGTTGCTTAGAGTCTGCAGGGTAAGCACGAGACGTCTGCCACCTTGAAGATTCTTCCTTATTAATGTCTTATTTTCTGTTCTGAGACATATTCGGACGTTGATGTATTATTGATATTCCAGACTTGCAGACTCTAGTTAGATGCTATTGTATGGATTAAACCAGACTTTGAGGGTGTATTTTCCTTATTTCTGCATTTTCTCATTTATATCATAATTGTGAGACTTTCGCCGTTTTACTTCTTCCGCTATTTTCTATTATTATTTGTGAATGTTGAGTTAAGGGTTTGCCTAGTGAGGTGGAAAAGGTAGGTGCCCGCACGACTTAGTGAAATTGGGTCGTGACACAAACTATTGACGAGTGACATAAATGAGCCATTTTTCGGTTAATTACTGTGACTTGTAATACTTTTTATGTAGTTTCTATATATGTAAATTATTTTTCAAAAAACTTAAAGATTGTATGTCCGAATTCACGGTCAAAATAAAAGAATTTGACTATCGAAATACGAACTGTATCACATAAATTGGGACATAGAGAGTATAATGTTTTACAGAAAATGATCAAAAATATCTTGAACTATTTGAAATAGGTTAATTTTATCCCCCGAGACCCTTTTTTTTTTTTTTTTTTTTTTTTTTTTTTACGTTTTTGGCACAAAAATTCTCTTGCCATTTGTCAACCAGCTAAACATATTCTCTAACTAGTCAAGTAACTTAAAAATACTCTTTCTATTAACATTTGCTCCAAAACGAAGAGAAAAGAGCAAATTTTGATCTTGAACTATTCAAAATGAAATCATTTAGTTTGGGAGGAAGGGGAAGTAAATGTGTGAAAAATTACAATAAAAAATGTATAAATAGGATAAAGACTTCCCATTTTAACTAGTAAAAGACGATGACACACATATTTTTTTTGTATCTTTTGATTCCTTAAACCTTAGGTATGAGTTGTTATTTCTAAACATGAAATCATGAGAGTAAGAAAATTTTGCAGTCCGTTCAAAACAACGAAAAGATATTTGAACAACCTAAAATTATTTAAACATTTTCAAGTTGTTTAGTTAAAAAATCAGTGTATATATTCTGAGAATTTTTTTTAATATATCATTTTGTTTAGTTCAAACAACCGAAAAATGTTAAAATATTCATTGGTTGTTTAGAGGCCGGGAAGGAGGACCACACCATAGCGGCGGGCCGAGGGGTGGGGCGGGGGGGGGGGGGGGGGGGGAGGAGTACGGGTTTGTGTAATAAAAAAAAAAAATGGAGTTTTTAAAATACGTGTCATTAAAAAAGAATAAATAGAGTTATAGATTTTTTTTTTAGTTTTTCTTTTTATTTATCTATAAATAGAGTTGTAGATTTTATCTTTTAATACAAGAAATAATTTGAGAATCAATACAAAGAGTTATAGTTTATTATTTCTTCAATTTTCTCTTTAGTTTCTTCGATTTTTAATTTAATCTTGCCGGTTAAGCTAATCTGCACCGAATATTTTGCATGAAACATATTCGGATAACGATTTTTAATGTGAGACGTTAACGTGTTCATGAATTACAAATACTTTTGGGAAAAGGACACAAATAGCCATCTGACCCAAACTATTGACAACCGGATGACCCAAGAAGCTTAAAAGACATTTTTAGTCTTTTTAAAATAATTTCATTTTGGAGCCTTTTTTCAACTAATTTTAGCATGTGTATAGAAATTGTATCATTGTTGTATAGAAAATCTATCAAATGTATAGAACTTGTATCATTGGTGTATAATTTTTGTATTATTAATGTATACTTACTAATTATACACATATTATACATGTTTGGATATTTCTTGAAGGCTCAATTAACGTTTACTTACAAATTCTAAACATACATGTTTCGGGATATTTTTTTAAGGCTAGCTCAATATAATTTTTTTTCGACGATCTTTAGTAGTGACTTTTGATCAAAGTCGCCACAAGTAATCCCGGTCTTTTTGTAGTGAATCTTTTAGTGACGACTTTTCGATCTTTTGTCTGATTTTTTCTTTTGTAGCGAATGAGCCGCTAGACTAGAGCTTTGCAATCAGGGGCGGATTTAGAGGGTGCCCAGGGTGTTCACCGGAACACTCTCGGCAAAAAATTTCATTAGATATATAGTGTAGATTTTCTGTGATTATGCACATATATTAACTTTGGAATACTTTGAACCAATGCAAAATGTTAGATCAAGTGGTCTAGGGTGTTGAAAATTTCCTCAAGCGTCCTAGGTTCGATTTCCAGGAACATTAATATTTTTTTATATGGTTAGCTTTTGTTATTTTTTTCGAACTGTATGAGTAAAAATTAAACAAAAAAGTCCTCATTTTGGTGGCAAATGCAAACCCAGTCCAGAGCTACATCACGCTCCTCATAATGTCGTCACTAAATTAGTAGGTGGCATCCATCTGACGTGCCCTCACACTCTCACAACTTTACAGAATAAAAAAGTAGCAAAATTATTACTAGTACTGTATTAGTAGTTAAAAAAGGAAACAAAAAAAGAGGAAAGCGTAAACTTACCGGCGATTGCCCTGACGATCTTCATATTAAAATAAAAATAAATCTCCCTCTTCCCTTCAACCTTCAAACTTGTTGAAATACTGAGCTGTAGCAAAAGAAATTATTAGGGTTAATTTGTTTTTGATAAATAGAGGTGGTGGGATATGGCGGAGCCACCGTTGAAGGAGAACAAGTTAGCCAAAGGAACTTTTGCGGTGGTTGGAATCATGTCTACTCTCGTCATTTATGGCATTTTACAGGTATGTGTGATGGAATACAATGTGTGTTTTGTTGATTAATGTTAAGTTTGTTTCAATGTTTTGACTTTACACGGAGATTAAGAAAGTAAAATTGTGGTGTTAAACTAAAGATAGGTGGAATGTACCAAAATGCACTTCCAATCTCTATAGTTGGCCTCCACGCGCCTATTGTTGATTGGGAACAAATATTTGACCAACTCAACATCGAGGTGTGTTTTAATACAAAAGGGAGCGATAGATAGTTTAGGTAGGTAAATGGAACAATGAATAGTTTGAGATATGAAAGTCGTAAAAAAGTAATAGAGTTTAGGTGTGTTTTTGACCATGAACTCTTAATACAGGGAAACACAGTTACAAGAACTTGTATGTGTTATACGTCTCTCTAGCTTTAGAGAAGGGCTTACTTGACGTATTGCTTGATTAGGTGAAGCTAATATGACAGTTGAAGAGTTTATGAGTAAACATTTTAGTGATTGTATGCTGCCTAAAAGAAAACGAGGAGAAACAATTATAAAGTTTGATATTTATCTATTTCATACTTGAAAAGAAACAAGGAAAAGTAACTGCCTTTATGATGTGTGTGGAGAAGTGCAGAAAGCTCTTGCCGCTTGCCTTGAAGTTGGTAAAGATAGAATTTTTGAATGTTTCTTTTGCAGTTTGGGAAAAAGGGTAAAGGAAAAAGCAGATTTAGTATTTAAGATAAAAGAAGTGTATAGTTTCTTGTCTGATGGGCTTTTGATTTGTTAATACTCAGGCATTTGAATGAACACTTGCCATTTCAAACGAAAAAAAAAAAACTAAGACATTTGAATGTTTATTTGTAATGCATGAGTCTCTTTGATTCATTTGCTTGGCTGGGTGTTTGAATGATTAAGGTTGAGCTTTTTATAACTTCTTCTCTTATGACTAGTTTTCAGCTGCTATGATATTTTGATCTTCTATGAACCGAGACAAGTTATTGTATTCTTTTGTGTGATAGAATGGGATAAGTGAACATTCCTATTTAATATTGTGAGTTCCAAGGTGAGATTTATTCTGAAATTGTGCGAAACTGCAATTAATGTTTGTTGTATTCAAGATTTGTGCTTATGGTGAGGACCCTAATAATTTAACAGGGAAAGCCATAAGATATGAAGATCACCTAGGACATGCACGGTTATAAAGAACTTTTCTTTTGATGAGGAAGTAATATTACAGCAAAGGAGGGGATGACTCACAATACATGAAGTATACATGCCAACTCATTTAACAAAATAAATAATGAAATCCCTCCAAAAAACTCGCCGAATCACCTATACTTGTTAGTATAGTTTGAGCTGTTTCACTTTCTTCATCTTTCTCCATACGTATTTTTTGGATTGTACTACATTATCAACCATTTATGTTTTCAGAGACAAGATTTCATAGCTTACGATCAAAAGAAAGTATTTCATACCGTGAGCGCTTTTTTGGTAGATTTTTGCTAAAATTAAGCTATTGAAATTACCATCACAAGATATGCAAAGACGTTTCATTGAGGGAAGTTATTCTCTCTTCAGACTAGTCTATAGAGTATGTGAGTGGAACTACCAGGAAAAATCCTGAGGTCATGGCTCTTCCCTTTAGCTTGATATTCTTGTGTTATCCGATATCAACAATGTCCCATTCTATATGGCCACTTTGGTGCTGGACATGATAACACACAAGTGTAAATATGAGATCCGTGATGGACATGGTCAACTCACATCTGGTTTTATGGCTTTTGCGACTAAATTAGCATACACAGTGTGGAAGCTCCTTAGAGGAAAAGGAGAGAAGGTGGAGAAGAAAACAACATAAGTTTGTTTTTAGCAGGCCAAAGAAACGAATATGCACAAAAGAAAAACTTAAGTTATTATTGTAGAGTATTTTCGTGCTGATGTCTAATAAATTGATGCATATTCTAGGTGTCATTCAGCACGTGTTCTTAATTTAATGGCCTGGGCAACAAGAACCTTGACATAGAGTTCATCTATGAG
Organism: Lycium barbarum; assembly: GCF_019175385.1. Classification (NCBI taxonomy): domain Eukaryota; kingdom Viridiplantae; phylum Streptophyta; class Magnoliopsida; order Solanales; family Solanaceae; genus Lycium; species Lycium barbarum. Next base: position 16,957,963 of record NC_083342.1, read on the forward strand.
CTGGTACCTGACTCCATTTATAATTGTGTCATTTATGGTGTAGTCAGTTGACTCCAGCATAGCCCGTGCCTAGATAATAGAGAAGGCTATTGTAGGTTGCTGGCTAGCATGAAAATAGTCCAAGTATGATGAATTTTCTATACTTGGATATAGAAATCTCATCTGGTCAACCTCAGCTAGTTTGGGGTTGACGTAGTTGATTAATTGATACAGATATTGTATATCATTCAGTGGGGCCACATCTTGCGATAGCGCTGAGTCTCTTCAGGCAGCTTACAGATAATATTAACAAAACAAATCAGTAAATCATACATTCTCGCGAACAGTTATCTTCTACAGTCCAGTCTCGCAGAAGTTGAAGCAAACCTACATGATTTCATACAGTAACTTGATGCCATGAATTTTTCTCGACCCTGCTAGGGGTAACTGTTTAGTGTCTACGCATTTAATAACAGTCTATGGATTTTCCATTAGTTAATTAAGAACTCAATTTTCTTAAAGTATCTACTGTAAGTTTAAGGCACTATCATATGGCTCATGGTTTGTCTTTTCTGTTCAGTATGGTGGATAGTGGGTACTAAAGACTAATGACCTTTTTATCTCTCTGCACAATTTGTTGCGTTGTTTGTCCTTTGGACACATTATAGAGTTTTGCTTATAGTTTAACTAGATAAACTAGAGACTCACAGTACCTTGTAAAAAACAAGCTGTTGATGATGAAAGCTATCGAACCCCCCCCCCCCCCCCCCCCCCCTCTTCCCCCTTTTTCTCTTCTATCAAGGCCTCTTTCGTAAGTGAAATTAGGTTTAATCTAAAAGGAAATCTCCGTAGCCAAGCATATGCTCGTTTCCGTCTTCTTCTTCTTCTTCTTCTTCTTTTTTTTTTTTTTTTCAATTTCCTTCTGTAGCTTCATTAGTGCCTGTTTAACCATCTGCCTATATATATGTTCGGCTCTACTTGACACTTTTGTCCATTATGTACTGGTAAAATAAAACATCTTTGCTTCTCATATTTACAATAATAGGTATTTTTTAACTTTAACATGGTGGTGGGATTTGTAACTGCAGGAAAAGATCATGCGAGTTCCCTACGGGCCGAGTAAAGAATATTTTTCATACTCATTGTTTCTTGTCTTTTGCAATCGGATTACCACCTCTGCTGTCTCTGCTGGAGTTTTACTGGTAGTGGAATGATTCCCGGCTTAGTTCATCTACTTTCTATTGTGTATTAAGAGCAAAAGCCTTATATAGCACTGCAAATATTCTTCCGCATTCTCTAACCCGATGTACTTGTTATTCCTAGGAATCTTGTAAGAACATTTAACATTTTGCTCCGTTCATTATTTGATGTTTATTTTTTTATTTTTCAGGCAAGTAAGAAGGCATTGGACCCGGTAGCTCCACTTTATAAATATGGTGTTGTTTCTGTTTCTAACATCCTTACAACTACTTGTCAGTATGAGGTAAACTAAGAACATTTTGAGAAGAAATTGAAAAATGACTTAAAGCGTTAGAAGATTTATCAAGTTGTTATATAACGAACCACTGGCTTTTTTGATGAATTCTTGCTTCAGGCTCTCAAGTACGTTAGCTTTCCTGTTCAAACCCTGGCAAAATGTGCGAAAATGATACCTGTAATGGTAAGTTGTTGCTGGATAGATTGTTGTAATTGCTTAGTAACTACTGCATGCAATTCCTCATTCCTCTTGGGCTGGACTTCTCTAGTATATGCATGAATAAAGCTCTATCACATGTGTTTGAGTTGTGGTATTGCTATTTTTAGGCTTAGCTTTGGCATTTTGTTTGGAACTAATCACAGCCATGATATCATATTAGTCTACTTTGCATTTATTATTTCTAGAATCTTACTCAATTCTTATGGAAATCCAATTGTCTGGTTGAAAATTGTGTTAACTGAAGTTCATTGCAACACTAAAACTACTGGGATTTGCTAGGTTGTGTGTCAACAAACAACAACAGCTTATCCAGTGTCTTCCCACAACTGGGATCTAGGGAGGGTGGGGTGTACGCAGACCTTACCGATACTTTGTGTGAGCTAGAGAGACTGTTTCTAGTAGACCCTCGGCTTGTGTGTCATTTTAGATATATAAAGTAAACCAAGAACCCTTTGCCCCCGATACTGAAAAAGTCTCTTTGTATAATCTTCTATAAGGCATCTGATAATTGGATGTCATCTTTTTTTTTTTTTTTTTTTGATGACATGGGAATCCACAGCCGCTACCCTTCGGGTGCGCACAGGGTAAAACCAGCTTCTGTGCAATAGGATAATTGGATGTCATCTTGCTTGCAATGTTCTTGTGTAGACAGATTGTAAATTATTTAACTGTCCTTTCTAGTTGATGTCGTTTTCTCTTTAACTTTTGTGCTGATGCAGATCTGGGGTGCTATCATTATGCAAAAGAAGTACCAAGGATATGACTATCTTGTGGCGTTCCTAGTAACCCTGGGTTGTTCCTTATTTATTCTGTATCAGGTAATTACTAATATCTTGTTTGAATTGCCTGTTGGATATTATAAATTGCTACTTTCTCAAATTATGTCAAGAATCATTTTCAGAATACATCAAACATCCATAAATGATGTTTGCTTGTCGAACAAAATCTTTGATAAATGATGTGTATTTGATGTCACAGCCATGGTATCATTTTCATCAATTACTGCAACTTTCTTCGATTATGTTTGAGAACTGCTGAATGATCTCATGCTTTTCCATGTTCGCTCAGTACAAAACACTAAAAATCTTAAACCAATTTAAGATGATGATGCATCAGTTGACTGTTGATGTGGTCTCTGAAGCTGTTGGAAAGTCCAGTGATTGGATTGGATACATAAATATCAATAAACTCAAGTTTCAGAGCGTAGTCTTTTTTCCTATTAACCATGAAATTACCTAGAAGAACCAAACCCTAAATTGAATCTTCCCTGAAGCTAAACTTCTTGTTCCCACTATTGACAAACCTCACCATGGTGCCCAATGCTCCCTTTTCGGTTGAGCACAAGGGACATCCAAGTTGAAAATGTCAAGGCCTTAGTTTTCTGGCTGTCCAGAAGAGAGTGCAAGCAAACATGTTATGGTTGAGCCCTTGAGTCTTTCATAAATAACTGAGTTTCACAACCAAAGAGTCATGACGTCCAAGTATCCCATCAATACTATTAACTAGCTGAGATCCATGCTCTTTGATATTGCGGGCTTTCGTTGAGTACAGCGTCTCTTAAACTATGATTTCACTAGCTTCTTGGGGGAAACAGTCATTTTCTTGTTTAGGTATGGTGTTACTTTATCATTTGTAATGTCAACAATCAATATATTGAAGTTTTCATACTGTTTCCTTGAATTTAGTCCCAGAAGTTTGTCAATGTGAACTCACATAGAACTTGTCTTAATTAGAAGGTATAATGGCCTTACTTGGGAAAGGCAACTTTTATTTTAGGAACTGAAATATTATAGATAGTGTTGTATTGTTTGTTTTTCAATTCTAGAATATACTTCTTATTTACGACTTCCAACAATACAGAGATATATAGCATCCCTGTTCAAAGAACACATGCAATGGCCCACCGTGGAATGGTTGTAGCTCTAGATGATGGGTCAGATTTTTGTTCACAGAGATCATCTAACTAAATTTTCTAGTTGTTATTCTTTGCAAGCTATATCAAACTTCTGAGGCAGTTTTGTACTATACCTCCCTAAAACTCTGCGATAATGGGTAGTTCTTTGTCTCCATCTTTTAGAATGACTGAAAACTGCGCAGGGATCAATTTGGAAAAGCTAAAGGGGATGCTGCGGTTTATCTTGTTAATTTGTGTCACCTAAACCATTCATTGTATATAATTACCAGCACAGGACAGGTTTTCGTAGTTTTTACTGATTCTCCAAAAATGATAGATGCTCACTAAAGAGATTCATGTTTTTGTATAATTTTGGAGCGCTAACGATTCACCCACTTGTTGAGAGGACTGGATTAATTTTGTAGAAAGAAGCTCCAGCTTGCAGAATTCTTTAATGATGTGTACTTCCTGTTACTGGTTAATCCCATTTTTCCAGTTAAATTAATACAACTACTAGGCCTCAGTCCACAACAAGTTGGGGTCGGCCGTATGATTCCCCAGTTCTTCATTTAAGCTTATTGTTATATTATATAATAAATAGCAATAACAATAATAATAATAATTAATAATAATAATAATAGTAATATATTTTATTATTATTATTAGAAGTTCTCCAACGGGTCTAAAACCTATCCTCAACTAGTAGATATCACCTATATAGATCTTTTTCTTCTATTGTGCCCTATCTTTAGCTAAGTCTACATTGATATCAAGGACTTGTTAGTCATCGATGGATAGAATTTTGTTTCTGATAGCCATGCTTTTATTTGATTTGCTAAGTTCTGGACTTACATTAGCTTCACGATTAGTCCACTTGGTAATACTTTTGCCATTTTGTGTTTGGTTTTAGGCTGCAGGTGACATCAGTCCCTTCAACAGAGGAAGGGAAAGCACAGTCTGGGGAGTTTCTTTGATGATAGGCTATCTTGGGTATGGATTATAACTCACATAATCTTCCAGCATTTTAAACCTTTAGTCATTGGATTAACTAAATGCTACACAACTCAATTTGCTTAGCGTCAAGACTTGTTTCCTCAAGAAGATTCAGTACCTGATGTTGTAGAAAATTGGCTTTCAACTTACCATCTCATTGTGTGAATTTGACTGATATTTGAGCATTGAAATGCTATGTACTGTTCGCTTCTCTTTTCCTTGCTCACTGCATCATCTCAATTATTCTGTAAGATCACCAAAAGAATGATCGACTGAATACTGTTCTAACACATACTACATCACAATCTTAACTGCCCCCCCCCCCCCCCCCCCCCAAAAAAAAAAAAAAAAAAAAAATCCTGTAATACTTTGACAAAATTACTGAACTATCAAATAGAAAGTCATGGTATTTACATCAGCTTTTGTTAGTTTGGCTGTTTAGAAATTGTATTTGATATCATATTTACTTATTGACCATTCTCAAACTTATTACATGTCTTTACCCCACCGATAGGATAATTCTACTTTTCTGATGTTGTGGCCCAACCCTCAAAGCCCTAATTAATTGGTTAACTGTAGAATTGTGACAACACCTGAGCGAAATGGAATGGTCAATATCATGGTTCTCCACCCCTTGCTCCGCCCAAGTGCAAATGTAAGAAAGATTATTTGGTGCTGGTTAGAATGAAAGATTTTGATGTTAACTGGAAAGTGGAAAATAAAATAAATATTAGCATATTGTAGTTTCCATGAGTTACATATATATCAAATACTCACAACAACTACATTTACATAATTTTACATTAGAAAGAAAGTATACTTTTCGCAACTTTCTCATTCTTCAATTTTGTTACCTCTTTCCCCTGCCTTTTCTTGTGTAATATTTCAATGGAAGACATTTTTTTTATTTTTTTTTGAATGAATACCAATATGCTTCTGATGTTTTACGCAGGATGTATTGTTGCTTTTTTTTTCTTTTTCATTTTAGGTTGTTGGGATAGTTATCTATTAAAGGGGCAACACCACATTGTTATCCTCCCTACGAAATTGAATTTTGTTAGTGTCTGGATATATTTCTGGGATGTTCACAAGCTTTATCAGTCATCTGATCTCACAGGTTTGATGGCTTTACGAGTACATTCCAGGATAAACTTTTTAAAGGCTATGATATGGAAATACACAATCAAATATTCTATACAACAGCCTGTTCGTGTCTTCTTAGTTTCATCGGTAAGATCTCTCACTTATTGACGCGGGTAGCAAGCCTTTGCAACTATGAAATACAATGCCATTTCAATAAAGCCTTGAGTTTCATGTCTTCTTAGTTTCATCCGTGAGATTTCATTTATTGGAATCGAGTAACACGCCTTTGCAACTATTGGATACATTTCCATTTAAGAAAAAACCTTTGCAACTATTGTGTGTGTAGTTGGTGGACATTTGAGAGATTCCTTTACATTTCCAGAAGATAATAATGCTGAACCATTCAGTTGTTTCAAATGTCTTTTCACTGAGCATGATATATCCAATTCTTTACAGTCTATACCTGTCTGTACGTTTTTATTGTGCACCATGGCAGGGAAGGGTGTGGCTCTTACTTTTAGGTACCTCATTGTGGTTATGTTTTTACATAAGAATCTTTAACGTTATAATGATTTTTAAATTTTGTCACAGAAAAACTGTCAAACACAATGCTGATTGGTTAGCTTTCAAGCTTCAGTATGTTTGGCTTTGAATTAGTTGTGAAAGCAAAAGATTTTGAGTATTGATATCATTTGCACTCAATTAATTTTCCAAAATTATTTCGAAAACATATTTGCTATAAGGATTTATTATGCACTTTTGTTTACGTGATTGTGGATTAAACTCTGGCAGAGACATCTGACCCCCTGCGGGCTACTGGTTATATCTAATTATATGCCTGCTTTCCTGCTATTTAGTTATAATTAGTTTTTACTACAGGTACTAGTGCTCAAATTAAGTAGTGTTATTTGCTTATGATGTCCTCTTGATGCCACGCTTCATATTACTTCGGATGTTTATTTATGTTATAGTCCAATGACTAGATATTAACTGGACTATGTTCTCTGATTCGCATGCAGGTCTAGTTTTGCAAGGCAATCTTCTCATGGCAATAGATTTTGTATCCCGCCATCATGATTGTTTCTTTGATATTGCTCTGCTAACAACTGTAAGTTGTTCCTGTAGAAGTTGATTTGCTTAAACAGCTATCCTGCTTTCACAAGTATCTGTGCTGCCAAACTTGCTGTCACTTAAAGATGCATATCAAGAAGCCAACTCCTCTTTACTTTTGGAATGGAAAAATTCGGAGGACGGAACTGATATCGTGTTCTCATTGCAGGTAGCGACTGCAAGTCAATTTTTTATTTCTTACACAATCCGCACATTTGGTGCTCTAACATTTGCAACCATAATGACCACAAGACAGGTATTAAGAAATAGTTTGAGAGTTTTGAAGTTTTTGTCTTCTTCCTGCTAAACTAAAACTGTGGCGCCTAATTCAATTTGTGTAGTTGGTGAGCATTTTGCTTTCATGCTTGTGGTTTGCCCATCCTTTGAGCTGGGAGCAATGCATTGGAGCTGTAAGCATCAACTTAGCTCTGTTGGTTTTTGTAAGCTGAAAGTTCTTTACTTAAGTGCTCTAATTTGATTTCTTTTTTCAGGTTATCGTCTTTGGATCCCTTTATGCAAGAAGCTTCTTGAAGACTAAACAGAAGCCATCATCATTGGAGACTAAACAGAAGCCGTCATCATTGGAGATGCCTGAAACTAAAGCCCCAGGTCCTTCATAAGGAAATCTATCTCAAAATAACTTGTGACCTTTGGAATAAGTGAATTGAAATAGCTCTCTGCAACTTCAAAGCTGATCGGAGAAAGATGTAATTAAACTAGGCATGAATGGGATTGCTATTCTTTAAAATTCCAGATGGAAGGCTAGCTTGCTGGTTATTGCATAACAACGTGCATATAATGGCCATATGCAATCGAGCAAGATTTTGACGAGCCTTCATCAACTGTCAAATTACAGCCTCACTAAGCAATAGAAGTTCTATGATCTTTTGTTCACTTAACCATGGACTTCCTTTTCCCCATTTTTTGGAATTTCAAAAGAATGTAACAGATGGTTAGCGGTTCTCTCTTTTTAGGAATTTGGAACTATACAAATAGACATAAGAAATGTATGAGTTGTCTTGTGGCTCTAACCTTTTTCAACTCTAACACAATATCAGGAGGTGGGTTTTACTGGGACTTCATCTACGTAAGCAACGTGTAAATGTTATGTTGTGGAACATGACATGTTTTGCATATCAAGTTGAAGAATTGTACATTTGGAACTGTCATAGTAAGGGAAAAATTGAGGAAATATACTACAGATTGCTTCTAAAATTCTGAATGGCGAAGAAGCAAGAAGAGCTTCATGATGTTTGTTCTAACGCTTGAACAGTCGTGTGGTTGATGACATGAAAATGGGGACATTAAGCTTATGGAATTCATGGTAAAGGACTTTAGGGGAGATTTCCCTTTCTTTTGTGTGAATAAGTTGTGAAGAGTTTAACCATAAAATAACCCCTTAATCAGCTTATCAAATAAGTGGAAGATTCATTAAACTGTGAAACCCTGTCATAGTGTGATGTGCTTCCAATACCAATATTGGGGTGCAAATTAAAAAAAGAGAACAGACCTAGCGCACGGGTAACTGGTATGCTATTAGTGAAAGCAAATCAGAAAGAAAGAACAAATGAGCCTGATTGAGTCAGTTGATTGAAAGTAGCTTGAACATTATTAGATGCTGAAAAGTATTTTTTGATGTTGAAAATGGTTTATAAATAAGCTCTTGTATTTTTGGCTTGTAATTGATTCTAACCAGTAAATGTGTTTGGTAAAAAATTGTCGATATCCTTAAATTTATTTACAGAAATTATAAATTAAAAAGTAATTATTATATTATTATTTTACTACTATTAATAAGAGAAAGTGAGGTGCTTCGGGTTAAAGTGAATTTACGGAAAAATCATACCATTTCAATTTATTCCACTTTAGTCATAAAGGGTTTTAGTTAAGGGAAAAGGGTCAAAAATACCCCTCTACTTTGAAAAAAAGGCTAAAAATATCCCCCGAACTTATTTTGGATAAAAAATACCCCTCCCGTCCTTAAAGTTTTCAAATATACCCTTGTCTTGATGAAAATTATCTCCCAAAATAACCCGAAATTATTTTTTAAATCCGCTCCATCATTTAAACCCTATCCAACTAAATAATAACCCATAAGATCCCTCAATTCCCTCAAACTTCATACCTACATATTGGGGGAATAAGGGGATCTTATGGGCTATTATTTAGTTGGGTCGGGTTTAAATAATAGAGCGGGTTTAAAAAAGAATTTCGGGTTATTTGGGGGGATAATTTCCGTCAAGACAGGGGTATATTTGAAAACTTTAAGGATGAGAGGGGTATTTTTGACCCAAAATAAGTTCGGAGGATATTTTTAGCCCTTTTTCTAAAGTAGAGGGGTATTTTTAACCCTTTTCCCTTTAGTAAATTCATAGATGAAGTAAAACTTCGAAATTTTTACTGAAGGTGACTTTTAAGTTTTGAAATTACTAGAGGTGACTTGTAGGGACCACATCAAGTCAAAATGGGGTTGAAAATGTATTTTTCCAAACTTGTTAATCTTTTATAAAATACAAAAAAGACCCCAAACCATTTAATTCAACCCCCCATTTATTTCAAACTCAACATCGGTCCATATCAAATCCCACAGCTTTCATTCAAAACACACGACCGATCAACTGCTCCTTCAAACTTTCAAACCCACGAACTGATCTCAACTGCTAAATGTGCTTCTTGAAACCATCGTCAACCTCTTTACAAGCAAAATCAACGAACTGCTGCTCTCCATTTCTCTCAGGTAAAATCGCTCAACTTTTTCTTCTTTTAAAGTTAGGGTTTTGAAATCAAAGTGAGAAAATGATGATTTTGGTCAGAGAAGAAGAAGAATAACATGGGTTTGTTTGCAATGTTGTTTATTTTGTTGTTCAATGCTTGAGAAACCCTTACTTGCTGTATTTGTTCGAGTTGTTGGGGTTTGTATGTTTGTAAATAGTATATGTGGTTGTGAAATTCTGGTTTTTGGTGTTGTTTGTGTTCTTTCTCTCCTTAGGAGTTCGAAAAAAGGGCTTGTTAGGCTTGACAAAACCCGTATTTGCTCTATTTGTTCCACTTGTTGGGGTTTCTATGTTGTGAAATAGTGTATGTGGTTGTGAAATTATGATTTTTGGTACTGTTTGTGTTCTTGTTCTCCTTGGGGTTTCGAAAAAAGGGTTTGATTTTTTTTTGAATTTTTTCCAACAACTGAGTAAGTTGTTGCAGCAATTTCAGCACTTGTTTGACAGTTGAGGTTGGTTTATTTTGTTTAACTTGTGATGGTTGTGTGTTTGTAGTGAAACAAATGTTTTTTCTGGTTCAAAAGTTAGGGTTTTGAAATAAAAGTACGAAAAGGATGAATTTTGGTTAAAGAAGAAAAGGAAGAACATGGGCAGGGTGTCTATTCAATGCTGTGTATTTTATTCAATTTTTTACTGTTGTGTGTTTGTAATACACTGATATTGCCCCTTGATAGTGAAATAGATGTTGTTGTCCTGTTGTTGTCCTTGTAAGGCTTAGGAAAAAGGGCCTTGCCTTTTTATTTTTATTTTTACCCAACAGCTGAGTAATCTGTTGCCACAGATTTCTAATCTGTTGGTAAAAACCCAAACAGTTGCTGAGGTTGTTGCAGCAAGTGAATATGTTGTTGCAACAGATTTAAAATCTGTTGAAAATTGTTAAAACAGTTGCTGAGGAAGCTGCAGCAATTGTTCTGATGGTTTCCAACAGATTTGTCTATTGGAACAACTTAATCATATGTTCCAACAACTTTACCAGTTGTTGCAACAGATTATCCATCTGTTGGAAATAATCAATACAATTGCTGAGGAAGCTGCAACAACTGTATTGATATTTTCCAACAAATGTATAATCTGTTGCAACAACTTATGAAGTTGTTGGAACATATGATGGAGTTGTTTCAATATATTACACACTTGTTGCAATATATGCTTCAGCTGTTGTAAAAATTCATTATTTGTTTACTTTAAATGGTGCGCAAATCAATTGAAAGTGTTTTTGCTTATCTCATGTGTGCAGATAAAATGCCTTCACGAAAAAGAAAAGGGGAGGAATCATCTACAGTTAGTAAAAGAGCTAAGGGGGCATCATTAGATGATCTTGCTGAAGAGGCAAATATTCTTTTTGAACAAACTGCTGAACAGGAAACCTCTCAAGTAGGAGTTTCTGGCCAAGAAAGTAAAGAAGATCAAGTAGATGAACAAGATAAAGAAGAAGAACAAGAAAATTTTAAAGAAGAAGAAGAAGAAGCAGAAGAAAGAAAAGAAGATAAAGAAAAAGAAAGAGAAGAAGAAGAAGAAGAAGAAGAAGAAGATGATGTAAATAATGATGACAATGAAGAGGATAAAACTGCATCTTTTGAAAGGTCGACGACCGGGGCTGTTGATTCTTCTATTGGGACTGATATTGACAGACCTTCCACTGATGAAGTTGTCAAAACTTTCAGTATTGAAAAGTTCCGTATGCAGATGCCGATGGATAAACTAGGTGATTTGAATGGTGATCTTGTTGTAAAATCAATCATAGCCAAGCCTTTTGATTACTTTAGAAACATACTTCAAGAGGATGACTTGCCTGGGGACAACAATGCAAGGTTTCAAATGACCATTGTGTATGGTCTTCTCAAACGAAGAAATATTTGCAGCAAAACTAATGAGATATGGATAAACTGTTGCGGCATGCCAGTTTGTTTTGGCATCAAGGAGTTTGCCATAATCACCGGACTGAGGTGTTATGCTCCTTCTCAGCCTCTTCCTACAGTTACATTAAAGAAGGGAGCCAAGACACCCAAGTCATCCAAGGGAGCTAAAACACCTAAGTCATCCAAAGCAGCCAAGAAAGGCAAAGCCAAGGTTGATGATGATTTGGATTTAGTGGATGTTGTTGGAAAGAGCTACAAGGTAGCAGATTTGCTAGCAGACTTGAAGTCAGAAACTATGTCAAGAAAGCACAAGGAGTCATTGTGCTTAGTTTGGTTTGTGAATTCTATTCTTTGGGCAAAGGATGTAAAGAATAATATAGAACTTGGTTTGATTAAACTCTTGGAGGATCATGAGGCATTCAATAACTATCCATCGGGTCATAAAAGTTTTAAGTTGACTGTTGAATATTTGTCCAAAGCTTTGAACCCTAATGTGAAGACTTCCAACATCTATGGCTTCCCTTGGGCCTTCATGGTAAACTTTCTTTCTTCAATGTTTTATCTTTTTAATTCTTTTCCTTCATTGATTATTCTGATTTTTGGTGGCATAATTTTTTCTAGGCTTGGGCATTTGAAGCCATTCCTCACCTACAAAATCAAGTCAGGGACTACTCGGAAGAATTTTGTTTTCCATGGATCCTCAGATGGTTGACTACCAAAAACAGCAACAAAAAAATGAATCTTGGTCCTTTTAACCCCCCCAAGGAAGCAGTAAGTCAGAATCTGTTGAAAAATATCCCTGAATAGTTTTATAACAATTAACTACTTGTTGCAACAGATACATTTATCTGCTGCAACAACCTCAGAATATGTTGGAAAAATCAAAACAGTTGCTGAGGAAGTTGCAGCAACTGTTCTGATATTTTCCAACAGATAGTGAATATGTTGCAACAACTCCTAAGATGTTGCAATAACTTCTAAGATGTTGGAACAACTTACTCAGTTGTTGCAACATATTCACTATCTATTGGAAAATATCAGAACAGTTGCAGAGGAAGCTGCAACAACTGTTTTGTTTTTTCCAACAGCTAAAGAATATGCTGCAACAACCTAGGAGGTTGTTGGAACATATGTGGGGGTTGTTCTAACAGATTACACACTTATTGGTTGAATATATCTGTTTGTTTGTTGTAGGCTGTGCACCCAAGGCTTATCCCGACAAAATGAGAGGTGCAGATGCTATGTCTTGTTAGTTTAGGGCATAGGAAATCTGTGCCTGATGAATTGATTGATCAGATAAAAGAAGAATTGGCTGGAGCCATAACTATCATAAGGGTTGGTGTTGTTGATGGTGGTGGTGGTGATGGTGATAGTGATGGTGATGTTGATGTTAATGTTGGTGATGCTGTTGATATTAATGTTGTTGGTGATGGTGATGGTGTTGGTGATGTTGTTGATATTAATACTGTTGTTGATGTTGCAAGACAAGCAGTGGAAGCTCTTGCTGATAAAAGAAGAGATGATGATGATGGTGGTGATGGAGTTGGTGGATATACTCCCCAACGTGGTGGTGGTGGGCAAACCACAGATATCCCTTATAGGTTAGGTAGATATTCTTCAGTTGGTGTCGGCTCCTCCAAGGTGTATTCTTGTGCTTGTGAATGCATTATTTGCAGGTTTAAAATGGAGGGTCTGATAAACAAGGTTGAAGAGTTGCTTCAGGCACAAAAAGATACAAATTCGGCTATAAAGAGTTTGATGTCCAAGAGGGGTGTCCAACCATCCAAAAAGCTCAGCTCATCCTATACTCCTATTGGGATTCGCAAGAGGGCAAAAAAATTTTCCAAGGCACTTGTTGATTGTAGAGCAAGGAAAACAAGTACTCCACAGAAGTCTATTGCTACTCCTCCTGCTGAAGTTGTGTCACAAGTGCTAAAAAAAGTTGATATTTTCAAGCGTGTAAACCCCCCAAAAAAGAAGAAGCTTGAAACCTTGATAAAATCCAAAAAGAGTGGGAGAGCAATGTACTCAATGCATGAATTTGGGGCCGAAGACTTCAAGGTTATGACAGACATGCATGTATGGTCGGAGGATTGGGTAAGTTTCAACACTTATGGATATCTATATAATTCGGTATGCTGTTTGAACAAGTCATATAATTCGATGAACTTGTTGCAACAAGTTAACTAGTTGTTCCAACAAGTGAACAACCTGTTGCAGCAAGTTCATTAGTTGTTCCAACAACTCTAACTACCTGTTGCAGCAAGTGGATGACTGTTTTGATACTTTTACTGCAGTATGTAGATGAAATCTTATTGCTGATGCGTATGAGGCAACTCAATTTCCCTGAGCACTATGATTCCTCTGATAGAATCATGGACCTTAACTTCTACCATCACTGTCGCAACAGGTACTTAGGGTTAGCCGATGAGTCTACAAATGTGGGTGCCGTGCCCTATGATGAAAAACTTTCTCTCTTTAGGTGGAACAATGATGGTCTCGCTTTTCCCAAAGGTAGTGTATCCTACCCAGGTGGCTGCAAGTGGATTGGTGCCAAAAGGATCATAGCTGTCATGAATATTAATGACAACCATTTTGTCACTATTGAGATCATCATTGAGGAGGGTATCATAAATGCTTATGATTGTAACATCCCATGTAATGAAGAAAGTGCTTTCTTCTGCCATATGCAGCCGTTATTGGATTTGTTCCCCAAGTTGCTAAAGCAGAGTGGCATGTTCTTACACTTGCCTGAAAAGTTGTTGAATGAATCATGGAAATTTGATCGGAAGAAGGATATCCCCCGCAATGAGACCAATAAGGCATGTGCTTCCTGGTCACTTGCTTTTGTTGAAGCTTTGCTTACCCGCACGAATATGACCAAGCCCGATACCTTATTGAGTGACAATATTGTGGAAAAGATGCAATGGAGGTGGGCTTGTGGAATTATTGATAAGGTGTTGGAGCCCTAATGTGGGGACAAATAATTTCTCTTAAACTATGTTTGCATTAAACAATTTCTCTCATATTTTGCTTGCATTTGAATAATGGTGGATGAACACATTATGTAAATTTGTTAAATATATATTCTATGCTCAGTATCCTTATTTATTGTTTAAGTTGTCTCAGTAGTTTTACGCAAGTGACAGATATGTTGGAACAAATACCTAAATTATTGGTAAAAATAAAACAAATAGTGCAAATATTGCAACAGATGTGAAAAAAGTTACTAAGTTGTTACAGCAAGATATGGATCGTCTGTTGCAAATAATCCAGCAGCTGCTGAAGATGTTGCAACAAGTAAAGAATCTGTTGGAACATATGGATCTTCTGTTGCAAATAATCTAGCAGCTGCTGAAGATGTTGCAACAAGTAAGGAATCTGTTAGAACATATGGATCTTCTGTTGCAAATAATCCAGCAGTTGCTGAAGATGTTGCAAAAAGTAAGGAATCTGTTGGAACATATGGATCTTCTATTGCAAATAATCCAGCAGTTGTTGAAGATGTTACAACAAGTAAGGAATCTGTTGGAACATATGGATCTTCTGTTGCAAATAATCCAGCAGCTGCTGAAGATGTTACAACAAGTAAAGAATCTATTGGAACATATGGATCTTCTGTTGCAAATAATCCAGCAGCTGCTGAAGATGTTGCAACAAGTAAGGAATTTGTTGGAACTTATAAATCTTCTGTTGCAAATAATCCAGCAGCTGCTGAAGATGTTGCAACTAGTAAGGAATTTGTTGGAACTTATAGATCTTCTGTTGCAAATAATCCAGCAGCTGCTAAAGATGTTGCAACAAGTAAGGAATCTGTTGGAACATATGAAGCTTCTGTTGCAAATAATCCAGCAGTTGCTGAAGATGTTGCAACAAGTAAAGAATCTGTTGGAACATATGGATCTTCTGTTGTAAATAATCCAGCAGTTGCTGAAGATGTTGCAACAAGTAAGGAATCTGTTGGAACATATAGATCTTCTGTTGCAAATAATCCAGTAGCTGCTGAAAATGTTGCAACAAGTAAAGAATCTGTTGGAACATATGGATCTTCTGTTGCAAATAATCCAGTAGCTGCTGAAAATGTTGCAACAAGTAAAGAATCTGTTGGAACATATGGATCTTCTGTTGCAACAATTTACTTAGTTGTTGAAACAATGTACTTGCATTGTAACATAAGTATTCCATTGTTTATCAATACATATGGTTGATTTTCATTGTTTATCACTAAATATGGGTGAATCAAGTAGTTCACATCAATTCACTCTAATGATCACTCGATTTAGTGCATGCTGACTTATGAGATCCTCTTTTCTAACTCAAAATACATCATATTGATTAAGTATTATACATTAATCACTAAATATCGTTGATTTCCTTTGTTTATCACTAAATATGGGTGAATCGAGTAGTTCACATCAATTCACTCTAATGATCACTCGATTTAGTGCATGCTGACTTAGAAGATCCTCTTTGCTGACTCAAAATACATCAAATTGATTAAGTATTATACATTGATCACTAAATATCGTTGATTTCCTTCGTTTGTCACTAAATATGGGTGAATCAAGTAGTTGATCACTAAATATGGGTGAACCAAGTAGTATCTGTTGCAGCAAATGTAGTATCTACTGCAGCATGTGAGGAATCTATTACAACAACTGTAGTATCTGTTGCAGCGGCTATAGTATCCGTTGCAGCAAGTACAGTATCTGTTGTAGCACATGTAGAATTTGTTGCAACAATTGTAATATCTGTTGCAGCAAGTAAGTAAGTTGTTGAACAAATCCTTACTCTTGTTAGATAAAACACAAGTTGTAACACATAACTTAGTTGAAAAAACCCCAACATGTAACTTAGTTGTTGCAACAGATTTATTAATTGCTGGAAACTATTCAACAATTTATTAACAAATACACACATTTGTGATTTGAACAAGATCAACATAAATTACCATGCTAAGAAACAATAACATTAAAATATCATAAAGTTCCAACAGATAACTATTATTAAAACATAATGCAATTTACAACTATGGAGCATTTAGGCTTGGACATGTCTTTTTGTGGCCAGCTGTTTTGCATAAGGAGCATTTGTTTTTCCGCGTTGGAAATGATTTTCCGATTCCACGCCTCCTCTTTGTCTGCCTTCTTCCGGGTTTGCTTGGATCAACATATGGAGGAGGTATCTCTCTTTCTAAAATCTCCAAAGGAACTTCCCAAGATTCTTCAGAAGGCACATGACAAATTTCCTCACAATATGCAATTATGTAATTCTCCACCTTATAATATGGAGAGGAGTAGTCATAAATCCGTCTTCCAAAGTCGTCACCATATTGGACACGAAGCGCTGCCATTGCATGTGGACAAGGTATTTTGTCCAGGTCAAAAACTCTACAAGTACAAGATCTACTTTGCAGATCGACTGTCGCAACTACACCGTGACCGATGACGCTGAACTTGTAGTTAACTATTTGATGGGCTAATAACTTGTTCCCCAAGTTGACAAATTTTGAATTTTTTTTTCAACTGAAGGAACAAAGATGTTTGGTGAGTCGATGAACTCCATACGCCTCTCATGAAATTTTTCTGCAAACCTCCTGTTTATGGCATCAAATAAAGCAGTAATGGGAAATTCTCTTTCAACATTGAATATTGAGTTCACTGACTTAGCAATGTTTGACGTCATAAGATTACACCTGTGGAAATAAACAATAACGTAATTCCTTAACGTATAAACGATTATAGCTGTTGGAAAATATCAAACAGCTGCTTAAATATGTTACAACAACTAAGTGACATGTTAGAGCAAGAGAGTTAGTTGTTCCAACAGATGTGTTACTTGTTGGAAAGAGCTTCAGTTATTGTCTCTGTGTCATAACAAAATGCAACAACTAAGTGAGTTGTTGGAACAACTAACTTACCTGTTGCAACAAGTGAGTTAGTTGTTCCAACAGATGTGTTACTTGTTGGAAAGAGCTTCAGTTATTGTCTCTGTGTCATAACAAAATACAACAACTAAGTGAGTTGTTGGAACAACTAACTTACCTGTTGCAACAAGTGAGTTAGTTGTTCCAACAGATGTGTTACTTGTTGGAGAGAGCTTCAGTTATTATCTCTGTGTCATACCAAAATGCAACAACTAAGTGAGTTGTTGGAACAACTAAATTACCTGTTGCAACAAAGGAGTTAGTTGTTCCAACAGATGTGTTACTTGTTGGAGAGAGCTTCAGTTATTGTCTCTGTGTCATAACAAAATGCAATAACTAAGTGAGTTGTTGGAACAACTAAATTACCTGTTGCAATAAGTGAGTTAGTTGTTCTAACAGATGTGTTACTTGTTGAAGAGAGCTTCAGTTATTGTCTCTGTGTCATACCAAAATGTAACAACTAAGTGAGTTGTTGGAACAACTAATTACCTGTTGCAACAAGTGAGTTAGTTGTTCCAAGAGATGTGTTACTTGTTGGAGAGAGCTTCAGTTATTGTCTCTGTGTCATACCAAAATGCAACAACTAAGTGAGTTGTTGGAACAACTAACTTACCTGTTGCAACAAGTGAGGTAGTTGTTCCAACAGATGTGTTATTTGTTGGAAAATTAATGTATTAATACCTATTTCCGGGGAAGAATACCCTGCTCCATCTGTGGAATCCAACACGTTCAAGATGTTCGGCGGCCCCAGGGACGGTATCTCTGATTTGATTGAAATGGTCATTGAACTCATTATATTGTACGATTTTGCTGCTTTATAAAACTGAGATACGACCTTTGTATTGTGAGAGGTGGTTTGGAGATTTTCCCCAAGGTGCTTTATGCAACAACCATAATAAGATAAAGGGAAGACAATTGAAACTGCCTTTTTGATACTTGGATGCCTATCAGAAATTATGCACAACTCTGTGGTATCATCTACAAAGCTTCTCATTTGTTCAAAAAAATATTTGTATGAGGCATCACACTCCTTGTCCACTACACAAAATTCCACATGAAAAACATGATTCTCCGCATCTTGCCCCACGGCTGACAACAACACTCTTTCGTACTTGCTCTTCAAGAATGTCCCATCGACAGCTATGACTTTTCTCATTTGCGCAAAACCAAGCATCCAAGCCTTGTAGGCTACAAAAAAGTACTTGAACTTCCCATTAGCATCAACTTTCAATGTTGTCTTACTTCTTGGATTTGCGGAACGAAGTATATAACGATACGCATCAAGCACTGCATACCCGTGCTCATATGTCCCCCTTGTCAAAGCTTTTGCAATCTCCATGCCCTTCCAGACCTTCCAATAACTTACCTTACAATCCAATTCTGTGCGGAATGATTGGCTCATATCTTTTGTAAATGGGGCTTTACCGTTGGGAAACCTATCTTTGAAGTATTCACCAATGACTTTTGTTGTGGCGTGTGGATTATGGCTAGTAATATGCTCAGAACCACATGTGTGATACTTTACGTAGGTTGTAATACAAAATCTGTCTGGAATTAAAAGCTTCATAGCCCTCAGCCACCACTTGCACTCCGGATGTACACATCTAAAGCAATACACAGTGCGCGAATTAATCACCTTCTTGAGTGTAAAATCTTTCTTCACACAAGCAAGTTTCAACATAGTTGCTAGTTGTTCCTTGTTCTTGAATGACATTCCTTTATAAAAGCCTGTTTCATCATCTTGAACATGGCTGCATAGTGAAGATTGTGTAGAACACAGTGTATTGCTCGCAACTTCGGGCGTAGGAATCGGCTCACCCCCACTTCCATTATCTGGAATATCCATATCCATATTCACGCCATCCAATTTATCATTTAACACATCTTGTTGGTCTTGACCTAAATTATGGTTCTCTACCGGGCTTCCAACCACGTATATCCTTAAAATGGGCCTAGCTACATCATTCAAATAAGTATGCAAACGATCCTGATCGGTTATCTTAAAAAGCAATACCCTCTGGTTTTCAAAAGAGCTATGCATGTAAGTGATGGCAAGATCTTTCGGTTCATAAGTTAATTCACAATAGATGATGATTAAGTTCACAAAATCATCAAACACAACATCTCTTTGGACACTCATCGCTATCGTCTCTAACATGTGACTACCCTTCCATCGCCAAATATATCGATTGTTCTTCTCGATCCATTCGTCATGGCAATCAACACCTATTGTTATTGAGTCCCTCATTAATGCTACCTGAATATATTTTGTTTTTTTAAAAAAAGTCATGACAGTATAGTAACAAAATACAATAACTTAATGACTTGTTGGAACAAATGAATCAGGTGTTGCAACAAGTGGATTACCTGTTGTAACAAGTACTATCCTTGTTGCAACAACTAACTAATCTGTTGGAGTCAGCTTCAGTTTTTTGAGTTCTATTTCATCCAAAGACAGTTGAAGATGTCCAACAGATTAGTGAGTTGTTGCAACAAGTGTATTACTTGTTGCAACAGGTAATACACTTGTTGCAGCAACTAAATAATCTGTTGGAGTCAGCTACAGTTTTTTGGGTCCAGTTTTTGGGTTCTGTTGGACTGAAGCTGAATCCAACGGATCAGTGATTTGTTGCAACAAGTAAGATACTTGTTGCAACAGGTAGTACACTACTTGCAACAACTCACAAATCTGTTGCAACTTATTCATACTACGTATTTAACAACAATTAGTATAGAAGTTGCAACAACTACATAATCTGATGTAATTGTGGCAGCAACTACAATAGTTGTTGCATAAACTATAGCAGCTTTTGCAAAAACTACAACAGTTGTTACAAAAATTTAGAAGCTCTTATACTGCAGCTTTAGCACTTGTTGCAACAAGTACAATTGCTACTGTAAATTGTTGGAAAATCAACAGCAAAACCCAAATAAATAATTGAAACAAAACAACAATATTTTACTTACCAAATGAGCGGAAATTACTTCTGAAGTAATGCCCAGCCAAAAAATTGCAAAATTTGCTGGTTTCGTTTTTTTTCTTTGTTGAGCAAATTCTTCAAAATGCCGCACCAATGGAAGAAGAAGAAGAAGAAGCAGGGGAAGCAGCAATACTTATGAAGTAATGCCCATGTAGACACTAACGAAATCCAGCTAAAAAAATTGCAAATCTGGTGGTTTAGTTTTTTCTTTTGTTGAGCAGATTCTTCAAAATGACACAGCAATGGATGAAGAAGAAGCAGGGGAAGCAGCAATGGAAGATGAGGAAGAAGAATGGAGGGAGAAAAAGAATGAGAACGGACGGATGGAAAAGAAGAAGAAGAAGAAGAAGAAGAAGAAGAAGAAGAAGAAGAAGAAGAAGAAGAAGAAGGAAGAAAAACGAACCGAGGAAGGAGAAGAAGAACAGTGGAGGGAAAAGAGCAAAAACGGTTGCGGCTATTGGCGCCCTCTTTTTTTTTTTTTGGACCCATTTTGGTATTTTAGGGTTTATATTGGCCGGGTCAAAGTGTTAAAAATAAAGTTAAGGGTCAAAGTGTTAAAATGAAAACTTTTGAGCAAGATCAAAACCTCTTAATCACTAATAAAAAAATATCATCTCCACTTAATAATTAAAACTTGAGCCACTTTCACTAAAAAAAAAAAAGACTTAAGAGTCACATATAATTAAATGGCCCAAGTAACTTGATTGGCTAGCAAAAGGAGTTACTGTAGCTACCGTTCAACTTTTTGGATCTGTGGACTAATTTGCCTTTTAGGAATACAACACAACTTTCTAAAAATGTGGGGCCCATTTAACTTTTAGCTGCAGGCTTTTGATTTCTAAACATGGCTGCTTTGGTGATATATCTCTCACCTGACCTGCCAATCATATACGAGTAAAACATGGATTGAGAAAGTAATTATGAGCCCGTTTGACTTAGCTTATAAGTTGATAACAGCTTATAAGCTATTTTTAGCTTTTTTGAGGGTTTGGTTGATCAGTTTATAAATCATTTTGCGCTTAATATAAACTCAAAAAAATAAGTTGGCCTTTTGGATGGGCTTAGGCTCTTATAAGCTAATCTAAACGGGCTCTATATACGCTGAGGTGTTCTTTTGACAGTTTGGAGAAAATACGAAAAAAAGAAAAAGAAATTTGGCCCCATATTAACTTGAGATAAAAGTTGCATGATAAAATGGGACTTTACCTTCTAAAGATCGGAACAATGAGCAAAATGGAGAAAACTAGATTTATCTTAAAACTGCAGCCAATGATATTTCTTAATTAATCACCTGAGGAATAATAGTTTGTGTTCCCAAGAGCTTCTTTGGGTGGAGAAAAAAATTACTCCCTCCGTTCTCTTTTACTTGTCCATTTTGACTTTACACGTCCCTTAAGATTTAATACGAAAAAAGAAAAAGAAATTTGGCCCCATATTAACTTGAGATAAAAGTTGCATGATAAAATGGGACTTTACCTTCTAAAGATCGGAACAATGAGCAAAATGGAGAAAACTAGATTTATCTTAACACTACAGCCAATGATATTTCTTAATTAATCACCTGAGGAATAATAGTTTGAGTTCCCAAGAGCTTCTTTGGGTGGAGAAAAAAATTACTCCCTCCGTTCTCTTTTACTTGCCCACTTTAACTTTACACGTCCCTTAAGATTTAATACGAAAAAAAGAAAAAGAAACTTGGCCCCATATTAACTTGAGATAAAAGTTGCATGATAAAATGGGACTTTACCTTCTAAAGATCGGAACAATGAGCAAAATGGAGAAAACTAGATTTATCTTAACACTGCAGCCAATGATATTTCTTAATTAATCACCTAAGGAATAATAGTTTGTGTTCCCAGGAGCTTCTTTGGGTGGAGAAAAAAATTACTCCCTCCGTTCTCTTTTATTTGTCCACTTTGACTTTACACATCTCTTAAGATTTAATAAATGAAGTATGTATTTTTCTATAATACTCATATTAGTTGGTGCATAGTCTTATTGGACATAGAGAATAATTTAGAAATGAGTAATTAATGTTAAGGATAAAACAAGAAAAAAAAATTGTCTTTCCTTGATATGCTAAAGTGGAGTAAAATTAAAAATTTATTTTTGGTATAGTGGACAAGTAAAAGTGAATGAAGGAGGGAGTAGTACATAAAACACTAATCTATATATAATATAAAGCTAGGCATAGACAAGATGATGTGACATTTCTCCATGGCCTAGAAACCCATTTATCTTTTTTCTCTTTTTTTTTTTTTGACTTTTTTATCTATTTAATTTATTTTCAATAGCCCTAGAAGTCTTTAAATTAATTAATTAACTTTTCACCTCCCACTGTACATCACCTCTCTATAGCCTAGAAACCCATTTATCTTTTTTCTCTTCTTTTTTTACTTTTTTATCTATTTAATTTATTTTCAATAGCCCTAGAAGTCCTTAAATTAATTAATTGACTTTTCACCTCCCACTATAATTATCTACTTTATTAGATATCTTAATATGCATTTATGTGTTCTTTCCATCCTTCTAAGCAATTAGACATTTATTCTTCCAATTTCTACCCATCAAGTTCTTCTTAATTTAATCCCAATTACTCTTCACAATTGTAACGTACAATGGAAGCAACAACTAAAGAGCCACATATTTAAGAGTCTGACAACTACTTATTAGATAAAGTTTCAACCTTTACGAAAATCTTAGAAAAATAAATAGCACAAAAAAAAAAAAATTAAACAAGGAGCATAAGCGAAAGTATGATTCAAAAAATTCAGTATATTATTGGAATATTTAGAAAACAAATACTCTTCACAAGTACTCTTATGTAAGAAGTACAACAAATTAATGGAATATTTGCATACTAAATTTTATTTGCCTGCAAATCAACTTTTAGATTATTCTAATTTACTTATCGAATTTACAAAGACTTAAATTAGGATGCACATTTCACCAAGATGTCCAAATTAGTAATGTAGGGATTCATGTGATGCATGAATTAATAATGTGAGGCTTGTATATATTAAAAATAATATACACAAATACCCGCATAACTTATATACTTACCCATGAGAAAGAAAATGTTATATTAATTAATAGAAAATTTATATATTTATATTGACTTATAAGTGAAAAATATGAAATATATATTTTAATATTCAAATATTGGGCTCGTGCACACACGGACTTAGCGCCCCTAGTAAGGAAAATAAGGAACAATAAAAATGAAATGGAAAGGGAGTTAGGAGTTCTATTTTAGAAAGTGTATTTTGAGATATAGAAAAGGGATAGTATAATACTTGGTCACAAAGTACTTATAAGTTGAAAGTGATCAACTTACGAATTTTAACTGACTTAATTAGGTGTTTACAATATGCGTAACTAAGTTAAAAAATGCTTAATAAACTATTTTGATTAGCTTACAATGCAGACGCTCA
Source organism: Lycium barbarum (assembly GCF_019175385.1). Classification (NCBI taxonomy): domain Eukaryota; kingdom Viridiplantae; phylum Streptophyta; class Magnoliopsida; order Solanales; family Solanaceae; genus Lycium; species Lycium barbarum. Next base: position 16,981,692 of record NC_083342.1, read on the forward strand.
CAAAAGACAATAGGGAAATGATAATTGGCATTGTGATCTTGGAAATGAAACATTTAAATTCTAGATAAATAATCAAAATATAATAGGGAAATAACAATTGGCATTCTAGATAAATAATCAAAATATGATAGGGAAATAACAATTGGCATTCTAGTGTTTGAATGAAACATTTAAATTCTAGATAAATCAAAGAAATTTTGCTACAATTGAAAAACAAATTAAATTTAAAGTGTGAATGAGGATTGTTGGCGAGGAATTGCTCGTTCATTTTCCATAATAAAATAATTGATATCGAAACCTCGTTCATCAAGTGGCTGTAGTTTAGTGGTGAGAATTCCACGTTGTGGCCGTGGAGACCTGGGCTCGAATTCCAGCAGCCACACAACTTTTTTTTTTTTAAGGGTTAAAGTTTGTATTTATCGAGACTTGGGGTGGCCAATTGGTGTTATCAAGGAAAAAGAGGAGAGGATCTGAAAATACGGGATTTTTATATCCAAATACCACATTGACTATTGAAAAATAGCCAGTCTAACAGTTGATTTTGCCATAATTTCGTTAAAGTTTGAAAGATTGAGTAAGGGAGAATTTTGAAAGTACGTACTTTGGTTATTTCAAGGAGAAATAGCCATTGGGATTACTATGTTTTCAGAGTTTTAAGGTCATTTTTATTCATACAAAATAATTGAATGTTAAAAACCTTTCTTAATTACGTTTAAGAGCTAAACTTATATTAGGAAGGTACTTAGCCAAATATTAGTATGGCGGATAAGGATTAAGTATCATTAAGGGGAACATGTGCATTTAATTTTGTTAATCAATTGATTATTGATTTGAGGAGACAACTTGCTCTTAATCCTGTCATTTAATTCAGTATTGGTTTACTCGTCCCATTGCAAATGATAATAAAAGAATGAGCAAGTATAAATAAAAAAAACCGTGGTTTTGCTATACAGTCAAACCCCTCTATAACGGCATCGTTGGGTTCGAATTTTTTTTGCTGTTATAAAGAGTTGTTGTTATACACCTATAGCAGCATTTGCCATTAAAATAATATGTGACTGTATAGGCAAAAAAGATGCATAAAACCTATGCTTTTTATTTTTAATGTTGTAAAAAATAACAAATTATTTAAAATTTAAATCTCAAAGATATGAATACTTCACTAACTAAATATTTAAGAAAGTTAATGCAATTTCAATAAATTCATAACTGAATGTATAAAATTTTAAGCTCTAAGACAGACATTTTAAATCTATAGAAATATAATATATTAAAATATCAAATTAAATATTTTTCCATGAAGCTCTTTTATTTATTGTAATAAAACAATGATACTCATATGTATATTAAATAAAGTTATAGAAGACAATGATATTCTTAGATTACAAATATGTATTCATATGTAATATTCTGTCATAAATATAATATATTAAAGTATCGAATTAACTATTTGATCAAAATCTATACACTTATTATTGGTAACCATATATATTCTATTTTTTATAAAGATAATTAACTACTATATTACCCGAAAAAGCAGATAGCTATTATATGAGGGGTAATTTTACAAAGAGCGTACTGTCATAAAGTTGGCCGTTGTCGTTATAAATAAAATGTTGTTATAGAGAAGTAAAATATAACATAAAAGATAGCATCCGAAAAATCTTAGTTGTTATAGAGATGTGTTGTTATACACGGATACCGTTATAGAGAGGTCTGACTGTACATACAAAAAGATCTAGGGTATACGGAAAATCAGATCTCAAAGATTTATGAAGCAAACAAATCCTTAGTTCCCTTCAAGGTAATAACTTATGTTAGAGGAGTTGAGTTTTAAGTAGTTTTAAAATCTGAATCTTATAAGAACTTTAAATTAAAGCAGTAAAAGAAAATTTTGCGTTGTTACAAAAGGGGGATTGATCTCAAGATTCAATTGCTAAGGAACCTTTGCCTAAAAGTAAAGCAACAAGTAAAGGAAGCGCATCCCAATAAGCATTTTCATCCATAGTTAATCCATGTGAGGCCCAAATACTCTCGAGGTCGTTTGGATTACAGACTAAATTATTTCGGAGTTATAGTCTCGAGATTATAATACTTGGACTAGTTTATCTCACCTGGGAGGTAAGATAAATAATCACAAGTTTGTTGGGATAAGGTGAAATATCCATAATTAATTAAGTCTGAGCTAAAATTCATAGTGGGATGAATTTATACCGTCAACCAAGCGCAATATAAATTTAATCTCAGACTTAAACCTGAGATATCCCACCTTCTCTCGCATACCAAACGACCCCTCATAGTTCTATGTGGTGTATGGGAGGATGATCCATAGCGCCAGTAACATGCAGTCATTCAATAAATTTGTGTAAGGCGTTATACTTGTTCGGGTGGAGATGAGATTTACTGATACCTGTATATTACTCTTCACAGCTTCAGATCTTAGTAAAAGATCATGTAAATTACCATTATATACGCTGCAGATTATCATAACTACTGGTTAAACAAACTTAATAGGCTGATAAATCAGTTTAAAGGTAACAAGGCAACCAAACAAAGGAGCAATAGTTAAACTAGGATCTTATTGTAAAAACTGAAGAGCCGCAAAGCTACTTGTTCTCAACACACCATAAGGAAATCTAAAACAGAATTTGAAAACCCTCTATACTATTATTACTAAGTTTAAAGGATTGGTGAATCAATCAATCAGTTAGGTGGTGGGAAGAAAATCTCTTCAGCTGTTCTCTTGGAGCTGAATTGCTTCTCTACATCTGGCGAGACCTTGAAAGCGGCCTGCAGCACTTGTGGTGATAGCGCCTTCCATGCTGAAGTTCTTCCAGCCAAGTGAGTGAACATTGGATTTGGTGTGGTGATGATGGAGAACCATTCCATGCCATCTGGATCCCCGATTTTCGAGACCACAAAGAACCTCGGAACGATGAACAGACAACCAGCTTTGAGGTGTGTTTCAAGAACACGCTTACCATCAACGCCAACAACCTGAACTCGGCCACTGCCCCTGACAATGTAAGTGACCTGAAGAGCCGAATCACATGAGAAACCGGGAGAGCACATAGCACTTCCGTTCAACCTAACAAGATCAGCACCGAGTCCAACTTCACCAACCAATGGCAAGTTCTTGGTGTTCAAAACAACCACCTTTCCACCACCCTTGATGTCAACATCCAATGGGGCTTCCTCACAGTTGAGTACCATGCCATCCCTGTGGGCTTGCTTAGGCTCAGGCATTTGGAAGCCAGCATCGAGCTTCACGATGCCCTTCGCAGTCTGGGAGCTAACTAGAGTCTTAGCCACACTCTCTTCTACATTCCACGCCCTGCTAACAAACTCAGTCGAAAAGCCAGTGAAGATCCCATTGGAGCCGGTCAAGTACATGTCGGTGAATGAACCAGCCTTGTGTGCAGTTTTGGTATCGCCAAGGAAGAGAACGACAAGTTCAGTGTCATCTTTGTTGTACCACCATGTTACAACACCAAAAGGGAGGGCAATGGCATCACCCTTCTTAATGGGCACCACCTTCTCTTCTTTCTCTGGAAGAACAATTCCAGCAGTCCCACAACCTGATAGGTATTTTCAGAATTTTAGTAAACAAGTGGCTAAAATAAACAGATATATTTATACCCAATGTATATAGCAACAAAAGCAATATATTCAATTAAGAAGAGACCATTGAATCAAGATCCTAACAAAGTACACATGTATATAGATGAAGACCAACTTCCAATTTTCTATCTTAATAGTAAAATAGTCCACAAACCAATTATCATTATTCAAAGTAGAGTATGATCTTAACGATATTAACATATAGAAACACACAAAAGTCATGTCACAATCAAAAACCAAATGCAAGATTTACAGTAAAAGAGGGATCAAACCCTTTCAACATCATATCAAAATAGTAACAAATGGATCACACAAGACCTAGATCACAAACCGAACCATCAAATCCAATACTAACCCATAAATTCAAACAATTAAATTCCATTAAAAAAACAAAACCCCACCAATCAAAACAACAAAACCATCAAGATTCATAAAAATAAAAAAATAAAAATAAAAACTGTAAAATACAAGAAACCCCAAAATTATACCTTGAAGAACATAGGCAACCTTAGCAGAATCAGAGTATTTTGGCAAAGCAAAACCATTTTTAGAAAGAGCAAGTTTAGCAGCACCAATATTGCCTTCTTTCAACATTGCAAGTTCATTTGGACACCATGCATGGTATGATCCTCCTTCTCCTCCATACACTTGCTTTGCCAACTTTGGTGTTAGATCAACATCCATCTTTGTATATATTATAGAAAAATATAATCTCAGTGAAGAAAGCAAATAGAAGAAAATTAGAGTGATTGTAAACCCAATGAGAGTTTGGTATTTATAGAGAGGAAATTTGACACCAAAGTAGCGTAGGATAAGGATTTTAATTAAATTGAGTTTGTGATAGAACAGGATTATAGATTACTCTTGGGGTTTGCGGTATTTGAGTTTTAGATAAATGTGGACAACTTTTTTAGATTAGTATGAAATATTCAATGCTAATTTACTTGATGATTATATTGTATGTAGCTTTATTTACTTTGAGACAAATTGTAGATAGCTTCATCTTTATTAGGTGCTTTATTATATCTGCCAACTGTATTCTTGTTTTTATTTTCCTGTGTTTAATACTCACTGTGATTTTTTAATTGTTTTTAATCCTTGTCTAATAAATGTTAAATAAAATTTTAAGAAGTCTTGCGATTGTTTGGTATGATAGATAAGGAAAAATAGTACTGAAATAAGAATTTAGTACCACTATATCCTTGTTTGGTTACTAATTCTAGATAAGTTATTTCATAACTTGTCTTCAAACCAAACGACCGCCTTAGAAAGAATAGAATGGCTGTCTGAAATAGAAAAGGATTTCCAACTTGAAACAAATTATGATCCTGACTAGTTTTCTCCTGCAAGGATTAATTTCTAACCACTAATTTCCTAGTTAATTAGCGTTTCTATTATAAGTAGTGATGGCATAATTTGGCCAAAATTGAAATTTAAATAAAAAATTAAAATTCAATCCGAAATTTTTAGATTCAATTTCAACTACCTGAAAAATAAGATCTCTTGCCCTTTTATAATTTGAATAGAAGAAAATAGTCTATTCAGATCTCTTATGTTTTTTTTTTTTTATATCTATTATGTGTAAAAAAATGAAGATCTTTTATAAAAGGGTCATAAAACTAAAAAAATTTATAAAAGAATTAAAATACCATTTCTCCAAATCTGATAAGATGATTTTATTAGTATATAAGAAGATAATGACATGTCAGAAACAGAAAAAAGAAGAGAAGTTAATGACACAAAAAAAGTGTGATTAGGAGAAAATGACCCATTGGTGGGAATAATGAATTAGGAAGAAGAATTCACGTGGGCTATTTTCTAAAGGTTAGTGCCAAATTACTTGTTGGCTACTAAAACTTTTCTTTTTTTTTGTTTCGAAAGAAATGTTTGTAACTTTAATTTAAAAAGTTCTCCACGATGTAAATTCTTTTCATTTTCTCTTATCAAGAATTTATCCGTCATTATTAAAGCAACTAATATAATGGAAGGATATGCTTTATGATTTTCTATTTGATTACGAATTATTACAATATAAATAAACGTCTACTTCAGTACTTCTCCACATTGCCTTGTTGGCCAACGTGAGTAAGATGTTGGATCGAGTTTAGATTAATTTTAATTTAGCATAATGAATCATTTTGATCTTTTGTCCCAATCAGAGCCCTTGAATAATTCACGATATATATAGAAAAAAAAAGATGCATGATAGAACATTTAATTTAAAGAATAATAATAGTAACGATAATAATGTAATTAAAGTTAATTCCTTGCACAAAAAAACAACTTATTATCTCGATATCAATCAAAGCTGACACATAATTTAAATTGACAAAAGGTCTCATTCTTAACAATTTCAACTTTTAGATAAAATAATCATAAAGTACAATATGATGGTATATGAACATAAAGATAACAAAAGTGCATTTCTCGCAATCACATAATTAAACACGAGTAAATATATGGTCCACACTTGAAATAACATGCTAAAACATGATTGAATAAATTAAAAAAATTAATCTAAATACTTTAAAGTTATGTAAATGTGTGATCACACAATTTCACAAATCAAAAAGGAAACTTAACTATTAAAATGTTGCATTGATTTACAAATAATTAAGACAAGTCAATTGACAATAACTTATACCAAGCTAATATTTAATTTGCTCGTTTGGTCGAATTTCGTAGTGGATGGAGTCACCCAAACTAACAAGAGGAAGATCTCTTGCTGCTTTCCCTGGCGAAAAGTATTTATTTTATTTCCCAGTAGGAGTAGTTACATTAAAAAACTGCTCACTATAGGAAAAATATTAATTATCAAGGGTGTATTTAATTTGACGAAAGTTATTTTCATAATGAATATTCTTAATGCTTTTGGTTTTTGACTGGTGAGTGAAAAATAACAAGTCGGAGAGTGTTTTAACAAATATTTGAGATTACGAATAAATAATAAATAATGTCTAAGTGTTAATTGAAGCAATTAATATGAAGTTAAAATTCAAGATAATTATACAGAGGTAGTTATTATACTCATTTTGATTGTGGTGAAATTTATTGGGGTACGACTACCTATAAAGGGTGCTAATTAGCTTGTACTCCTTTCAAACCCTACTTATTATGACATATAAATGCACTGTTATAGATGTTGTAAAAGAAAAAAAAAACTCCACCATAATATGACGGTTAGGTTTCAAAAGAGAAATTCTCTACATCTTGATAGAGCATGCATAGGTAGGGGAGAATATAGGTATTAAAAATAGGTCATGTGAATTCATGGTCACCCGATTAAACTCGATATATTATGTATATAATTCTTAAAATATATCTAGTATTACTTTTTGGAATTCATACTACAAAAGGTTTAGTGGTGCACTTGGTTGAAAGTTAAGTTTTTTACTTGAAGATTTTTTTTTTTTTTTTAATAAGCCATCACCATGGTTGTGATCCTAATGGCGTGGGGGGTTAGGCTTGACCCCTACCATGTCAATTAATTCACAAAAATTTACATATGTTAGAGGGGGACATGGACCAAAAATCTCTAACCAAATCATCTTTTCAAGAACTATCTAAACGGATATGAAGGACTAGCCTATACAACATCCTTCACTATACAAAAAAAAAAGAACTTTCTAAATGGATATGAAGGACTAGCCTATACAACATCCTTCACTAACAAAAATATGGACAACGTAACTTACAAAGAAGTTGCATTTCTCATATCTTCACCTTATAGTAGGGAATTGCCACTTATCTAGAGGTTCAAGATCCTCCCCACTTAATGCATTTCTTTCCTTTTTTTTTTTAGTAGTGAACTCATCTTTTAGAAATCCTAAATTCGTCTCTGTGCATAGGCTGTAAAACTAAGGGAGTGTATCTGTCTTATGAAGATTCCCAATGGTAAGGTGGTCACAATTATATATAGATTGTGAGACATAAGCAATCTAGTTAAATTTCGACATAATTACAAAACTATGGAACTTTATGATGTTCACAAAACATCAACTAATAAAACTTTAATCAAGAAGACTTATATAAATTCATAGCGTTTTCTTGAATTATTTTGAGCGGAAGTGCTTAAATTTGCAACCAAGCCTGAAACTGGAAACAATGTGAGTCTGATGTAATCTGGAGTGACACTTGTGAAGTTGTAAGTATCAATAATCTCCAAAATATGTGTTGTTGTGGATCTTCATGTGGTTTACCCATGAACTAACCCTGTGATTGGACCGGCTACACCATATTTTGCTTCAGCCCGAAATGGCCAATGATTTCAAGCTTGACAATTATGGCCTAAGTCACGTTCTTAATGTTAGGCCTAGCTGCCTCAACCACAACCCTCTTCATGTTTTGTGTCGGGCGTTGGTGATAACGATCCGGCTTGTGGGACACGGATTCAGACAACAAATACGCTGAAACTAAAATAACAAGAAAATGAGGGTGAGAATTGAAGAAACTGGGATGAGAATAGATGGATAGAAGCAAGACACAATTAGGATTGAATTTATGGGCAAACTTGGAAATATGAAATCCAAACCCTCCCAATTGAATTCAACCCAAGAGAATCCATACTATTTGAAATCAAGGCAAGAGAAATTCAATTGATATCCACAAATGAACAACTCTTCATGAAATCAATGGAAAATGGGTTCAAAAGCCAACAATGGATTCACACTCCATCAACTAAGTCTAAAACTAAGGCTAGTAAGCCAAACGAACTATGATACTTATATCAACTCCCAATTCATAATAAACTAGCCTAAATAGTGAATGACCAAGTATGGTATTTATACTAAAGAGGCTAAAGAAGATTAGGCAAAAATACCCTTAATGAAGTAAGAGCCTTGTTTAGTAGTCTTCTTTAGGGATGATGACTTGAATTTCGAGAATATCCTCTTTGCATTGCTAGACACCATCGTCTCATCCATCTTATCTTCACTCCACACGCCCAAGCAGTCATCCATACGTCATACGCTCAATTTGAGTCATGTGTGCTCCTCAAGATCGTATTAGTTGGTAGATCAACAATTTCCCCAACTGTTATCATCTATGTGCTCGACAGACAGTTTAGCTTCTTTGAGCTTCATAACGCACGCGTAAATACATGTAGTCGTCAAGTCATAAAGTGATAAATAAAGTAGCGTTCCTACGAGGACTTGTTGTCAGTTTCGTAAAAGAAAATCTCAAAATATATCCTTCCATTATACTCCCTCCATTCCAAAATAAGTGTCTCTTTTAGTTCATGCACACTCCTTAAGAAATTGCTCACTCCTAGAAAACTAGGAGTGTTTTTACCAACTTACACCTAATTAATGCTTAGAAAAAGAAAAGTTATTTAATGATTCTTGATAATAAATAAGGGTAAGTTTGGAAGAATAAAATTAATTTCTTCTTGAAAATCCTAAAGTGTCACTTATTTTGGAACAAAATAAAAAGCCTAAAAGGACACTTATTTTGGAATGGAGGGAGTATTAGTTGCTTTTATGACCGATAAATTCTTGAAAAGAGAAACATGAAAAAGAATTTATTCCGTGGAGAACCTTTTCAATAAATACTCCCTCCGTCTTAATTTAAGTATCTTAGTTTAATTTTGTACGAAGTTTAAGAAATAAATAAGTACTTTTAAATTATGTGGTCTTGAATTAAAGAAGTGTGTAATTCTTTATATCTTGTGATCCTGAACTTGTCAAAACTTATCAAATATAAAAAGATATACTATTTTTGAAATAAATTAAAAAGGGAAAGTAAGATACTTTAATTGAGAACGAGAGAGTATACACTTTTTGGAAAAAAAGAGAAAGGAAAAAAATTGAGGAGCCGATAAATTAGTTGGGCACTAATCTTTAAAGAAATAGCGCACGTGGAATCTGCTTCCGAATTTATTATTCCCGCCAAAAGGTCACGTCTCCTAATCACATTTTTATGATTATGTTTTTTCACCACTTCTTTATGATCATTACTCATTATCTTCTTCTTCTTCTTCTTCTTAGCTTTTGTTGTTTCTGACAGGTTTCTATTACGAATAGAATCACTTATCAGATTTCTATTACGAAAAATTAGGGTCCGGAATCAAAATGCCTCTAAAAAATCATTTTGAATCAAAATATCCCAACAAAAAAAAATATTACAAAAGTACCTTTAGCGCAGTAAAATACTGCGCTATATAAATGTTTCTCTCACCTATAACGTAGTAAAATACTGCGGTATAGGACTCCGCCTTAAAACCCATCGGGTTCCACCACTGGTCCCTCCAGTGGTTAAAAAAAAAAAGTTGAAACGCCATTGGAGGGGAAACCGAGGTGGTCCCCACATCCAAAAACGTCATTTTCTATTAAATTTCGTCCGGAAAGTTTAGATTCTCGGTATATTCAAGTCAAGGAGCAAGATTCTAAGTTCGAATTTTGGGAAAAAGCGGCGTACAACTCGATTAAAATAACTGTACAAAAAATCATCGATTAAAGTTTTCTACTATGAACTTTTGTTATTGTTTTGTTATATACATTATATTCTAAGCATGCTTAACATTTAATCCTTGCTATTTTCCAAAAAAAAAAAAAACAATTTTTTTTTGTTCTTGTTCGAACTGGGCAGCGGCTTTTGCCACTGTTCCGATTTTTTTTTTTTGTTTAATTCATTATTTGTTAAATGTTTATGAATTGTTAATTTGTTAAATGTTTATGAATTGTTAATTTGTTATATGTTTATGAGTTGTTAATTTGTTAATTATTTATGAATTGTTAATGAATTATTATTTTTTTAATTGATTATTTGTTAAATATTGATTATGAATTTATTAGTTGTTAAATATTGTTTATGAATTGAAAGAAGTTGATTGGTAATGAATTATTATGTTGTTAACACTTTGTTTGGATGATTGTTATGTATTGTTTTGACATTTATCGTATTGTGTTGTATTGTATAGGACCAAATTAGTGGTTACATAAAATAGGACCTTTCGTCGTTACATAACAATAAAATTAAAGTAACAATCAAAGCAAACATTTTATTTAAACTAACAACATAATATAATACAATAGGTAACAACCATCCAAACAAGTTGTAAATGATTATGAAATGTTGATCTATATAATTTTAAAAGCGTGAATATATATGTTAAATAAAAAAAAGATTATCTTAAAAAGAATAGTTAAAGTTCTTCTTTTCATAATTACATAAGCTAACGAAAAAAATGTAAAGTTTGTAGGAAAATATGTGGTCGACGAATATACTCCTTTAGTTTAATTTTATCATAGTTGTGTTGGCTATTTGGTCAACTAAAAATATATCACATATTCAAAATAGAGTTCCAAACAAATATTACTGCTGAATTTCGATTCCCAAACTAATTAACTTAACAAGTCTTTGTCATCACATAATTCAAAAGTAATTAACTTAAAAATCTTTGCCATCACATATGTGTCCTTACTATCGCATATTAAATTTACTGCATATCCCATGTTAATTATTCACAAGATGTAATACTACATAATTCACATATTCCCTACAAATTATTAATTAGTTAATATAATTTATCTTTCATTTCAAGAATAATGACTAATTTAGTTTGTACAGACCGGACTCTTTCATGGATCCGAATGTTAGTTCCCCCGGGCCCGATGTTCCCCCGGCGCCCGATGCTCACCCGGGGCCCGTTGATAGATCAGTATTGTTTTTGCAAGATAATCATAGGTAAGAGTTATTACGGGCCGGTACTATAGGGATATCTACTAGGATCCGTCCCCGTAGGCTGCAGAGAGCGTGGACTCTTTTACGCGAGCACTCCCCACACCCTCGCGTGTTGGAGATATTGTTTCGGGGCGACATTTACCGTTGCGCGTCCGTTGGTCGGGTACAGCATGATTGGGCGCTCATCACGGCCATGGTTGAGCGGTGGAGGCCAGAGACACATACCTTCCATCTTCGCACTGGTGAGGCCACGATTACACTTCAGGATGTGGAGGTCCTCTTTGGATTGCGGGTATATGGAGAGCCACTACACACTCGGTACGAGCCTCCTCCTGGTCAGACGTAGGCGACAGAGTTGACTAGGCTCACCCACTTCGTGCCTGATGCCGAGGGCCAGATTTCGAGACAGAGTCGGGTTAAGATTAGTGCACTCTGCACTTATTTGGAGGGTCTGGATCCGGTTGACGACGGCACCCCGCAGGACGATGTTGATCGTCATGCCCGTTTGTACCTACTTATTATATTCGGGGGCATCTTGTTCCCGAACTCATCGGGTGCTTTTGTCAGCTTACGTTATTTGGTTTTCTTGGAGCATCTGGACCGCCTGGGAGACTACAGCTGGGGTAGTGCTGTTTCGGCGTATCTTTACAGATGCCTGTGCCGAGCGTCTGTTGGTGTTGTCAGAGATGTGTGTGGATTTTTTGCTCTTCTGCAGTTAATATTTTAAGCGTGTCTTCCTTTAATGTAGACAAACCTCTTTAAATGACAACTTAAAAATCGTATTTTCTAATATCGCTTACAGTTATGGGCGTGGGGGGGATGCTGCCTTTTCAGCCCGTACCTGGGCATCACCTCGAGATTGACATACATTATGCGAGGAGGTGGACAGCGGGTTTTGACCGGGATGTGGATACGCACCACAGTATTCTTCCATTTCGGGACCAGCTTGATCACATGACAGATGATGCGGTAAAACTATTTAAATTTACATTAATAAATTAATTAAACGTCTTTTCTACTTGGTGATACTAATTTGTATTTATATGTTATGCAGCTATTTATATGGACGTCGTACGCTGCTATATTAGATGGTTTGCCGCCCTTCTGTAGGGCAAGTCAGGGGGTTTGGAGGTCGCGGTGTCCATTGATACACCTGGACATCGTAAAGGATCACATGCCCGAGCGTGTCTTACGACAGTTTGGGCATACATAGAGTATACCCCCTGACGTCCGTCATGAGCTCCGACACTACCAGTGGGACGATCGAGCTGCCGTTGATGATGATTTTCTGGATTTCATGGATGTCCAGCTCCATCGTTGGGAGAACAGGTTGGGCACTTTAGCGGTGGTCGGCCATTTGACTCCCATTGATCATTACATGCGCTGGTATCATCAGATCATATGCCGATTAATCGGCAACCCAGCTTTGCGTCCCCCTAGGGATGTAGGATACTCAGCACTCGCGGGGCAGTACGAGGCATTGGTAAGTTTATCGTATTTAGATTTATTTAATTGCATTAATTGTTACGTTTTAAAAATAAACTTTTTTTATCTGTTAAACACAAATACAGCTGGTGGCCGTACAACGTTTACGCATCTTGGGGTTAGAGCATATGCCTTACCCTGGGCTTGCGGGGCTTGCCGCGGAGATGGTACGGATATCCAAGGATGGTATCCGGCAGACAGGCGAGATTAGGCGCAAGGAGGAGCCTGTTTCGGAGGCTGAGTATCAGGCAGCGTTAGGAGGAGGACCGGATGCTCCCAGAGGAGGAGGCCGTGCTGGCAGAGGACGCTGTGCTGTCGGAGGACGCTGTCCGCGTAGAGGACGCGGCGCTGCTGCTAGAGGACCTGATGGTGGAGGACACCATCTGGTAGATGAGGCGGATGAGGCCGATCCCATTCCAGAGGGCATTCACGGTCTAGTCCATCCGCAGCCGTTCCAGGCCGGTGGCAGCTCACCTGGGGACTCACCTACGTTTACGCCGACGCTCTTACTTGCTGAGATACCCGGGTTTTCATCATAGCCGAGACTGAATGCATACATGGAGGAGCGTGATAACGTTGATTGGGCGGCGTTACGCGCTTCATTAGCTGATGAGCGGCCTGTGAGGAATTTAGAGGGAGCCAGGATTGTTGACTTCGATGAGTTTTTGATCCCGGTTAGTATTAAAATATTTATTTGTTCCTTTAAAATTATTTATTTTAAATATATATTTGTTACTCATTATTTAGTAATATTTTATATTTTAGGATTCGGCGCCAGCGGGTCCACCAGAGCCACCCACTCAGGCGTTTTCTCATGGGTCTGCCGAGCCAGCGGTGTCTTCCCATATGACTACCGAGCCACAGGTAAGCTTTTTATTAAAATTTGTTTTATTCAATATAAGGTCAATATTTAATATACATATTTGATTATTTAAAGTACTTATTTTAAATATGTATGTTACTTATTATTTCGTTTTTTTTTCATATTTTAGGATTCGGCGCCAGTGGGTCTACAGGAGCTACCTATTCAGGAGCATTCTCATCAGCCTGCCGAGGTAGAGGTGTCTTCTCATGAGACTACCGAGGCGCATGTAAGTTTTTTACTTAAAACTAATTTTATTCAATATAAGGTAAATATTTATTTAATTTTTATAACCTTTACTTGGACTTCGAACAACATCTCGTCCAGGAGACTACCTCATATTCACCACCACACCCATCTCAGGAGCCTACAGACCCATCTCAGGAGTCTACTCAGGCGCCCGTTGACACACAGGTTTGATTAAATAAATAACGTTAATGTATTAAATATAAATAAGAAATGACACTAATTATTATATATTTTTTAGGTTCATCCTTTGGCGCCCGCAGTGGCAACTCCTGACGAGGAAGAAGTCGAGTTTCCAGACCTAGCTTAGCCTGAGGTTCTGAGTGTGCCAGCGGGACTAGATCCCAAGAAGAAACACGTTCTAGTTAAGGGTGCAAGGGCTAGGGGAAGAGGAGATGATCATGACTTGGAGCGCCCGGTTATTAAGAGGAAAAAGGGCGATGGAGAAGATGGCGAGGGCGGTGGGGATGGTATGAGCCTTAGGCCTAGGGATAGTCTCCAGCATACTACATGTGGGACCCATCCTCGATAGTGTATATACATTAGTGTTGTACAATTTATCGTAAATATTATATATTTTTTGCATATTTATAAATATTATCTTAGTCTTTATTATTGCTTATAGTTTCACATCCTAAATTGATAATAAAAAAAAACGTGACACATTCGAAATAAAGTTAAGCATTAATTTAAAAATAAGACGAAACCCTAAAAGATAAATAACTTAAAGCTAATGACTACAAGTCTTCAAACAAAAAAGGACTTCGAGCACTTTTCAACCACTAAAACGACAATCCAAATTATTGCGTATTCTTGATGTGTTGAGCCTATTTTATTAATTGTACAAATATAACTAGAGTTATATATAAAATATTGAAGTTCCGGAATCTCAAAGCATGATTAATATACGGCTAAACTACGTAAAAAAGATAAACTACGTAAAAAGGAGTGAAAATGTAATGTTTTTGGAAAATGGCGGAGTTCTATAGCGCAATATTTTACTGCGTTATAGGTGAGAGAAAGATTTCTATAGCGCAGTAAAATACTGCGCTATAGCACTTTCTATAGCGCAGTATTTTACTGCGCTAAAGGTACTTTTGTAACATTTTTTTGTTGTTGGGATATTTTGGTTCAAAATGATTTTTTTTGGGGCATTTTAGTTCCGTACTCGAAAAATTAGAGGTAGATGTTTGGATAGTTTAAATTGGACATAAATAATTAGATTTGAATTTTCGGTTTTCGGTTTGATTTGGATTTTTTTTCCCCCTCAAACTATGTCCAATCTTAATTTTATAAAAGAAACACTAATTAACTAGGAACGTGGTAGGAAAATAATTTTGCGGTAGAGTTATAGTCTGTTTGGCCAAGCTTATTTTTCTCCCAAAAGTACTTATTTTTTCAATAAGTGCTTATCTTAAAAAAAGTGAAGTGTTTGACCAAGCTTTTGGGAGAAAATAAGTACTTTTGGGGAGTAGCAGAAGCAGTTTTTCAGAAGCTAAAAAAATAGCTTTTGCCCAAAAGAACTTTTTTGAAAAGTACTTTTGAGAAAATACATATAGAAACACTTTTTAAAAGCTTGGCCAAACACTAATTGCTGCTCAAAAGTAGTTTTTAAATTAATTGGCCAAACACAAACTGCTTTTAGCCAAAAGTACTTTTTAAAATAAACTGTTTTTAAAAGCTTGACTAAACAGGCTATTAATCAGGAATTATTAATTTATTTCAATTCTGTTTCTGACAGCTCTCCTATTCTTTCTAAGAGTCAGAAGGTTAAATTACATGTATTAACAGATATTGTTGTGATAATCAGAGGAAACTTCCTCTGGTCCAAAATAAGTAAATTTTTGGGATGTAGCAAATCTGAGAAAATTAATCATTTACACTAAAAAAAAGCCATTTGATAATATTTTTTTTTCTTTTCTCAAACTTTTCTTAAAAGTAAAAGTTGATAACGTTGGAATTTGAAAAATCTATTAGATTGAAGAATAACTTTTTTGGGTTTTGAATAATTCATTTATTTTGAAAAAAAAAAATAACACTAAAAGTTCAGTTATTTCGGACCGTAGGGAGTAAATAATTTTACTTGTTAAACTCTTCTACTCCCTCGATTTCTTTTATATAATAACTTTTAAAGGTTTGACGCACTCGTTAAAAAAGTTACTTAATAGTACTTACTATGTCCCAATTTATGTTGTACCATTTGCATCGATATGGAGTATAAGAAATAAAAGTTTTTTTTTGAAATTTGTGATTCAAAACAAGCTTTAAATATTTGTGTTGTTGTAAATTTTTTTGACAGATTAAAAAAAAAATGTGTCACATTAATTAGGACAGAACGAGTACTAGTTAAGTAAATTATTTTTTTACAAATTTATCCAACATTTTAAAAAAGAAATTTATATCTTCCTAATTTTATTTAAAACCCCTTTTTTTGGGAAAAAAATTGAAAAACTAAAAAATTACTTAAAAAGAAATAGAGGGACTATTAATTATAGGAAAATAAAAACAAGAATATAGTTGGCAGATATAATAAAGCACCTAATAATGATGAAACTATCTACAATTTGTCTCAAGTAAATAAAGCTACATACAATATAATGATCTAAGTAATTAGCATTGAATATTTCCTACTAATCTAAAAAAGTTGGCCACATTTATCTAAAACTCAAATTCCGCAAACCCCAAGAGTGATCTATAATCCTGTTCTATCACAAACTCAATTTAATTAAAATCCTTATACTACGCTACTTTGGTGTGAGATTTCCTCTCTATAAATACCAAACTCTCATTGGGTTTACAATCACTCTAATTTTCTTCTGTTTGCTTTCTTCACTGAGATTATATTTTTCTATAATATATACAAAGATGGATGTTGATCTAACACCAAAGTTGGCAAAGCAAGTGTATGGAGGAGAAGGAGGATCATACCATGCATGGTGTCCAAATGAACTTGCAATGTTGAAGCAAGGGAATATTGGTGCTGCTAAACTTGCTCTTTCCAAGAATGGCTTTGCTTTGCCCAAATACTCTGATTCTGCTAAGGTTGCCTATGTCCTTCAAGGTAAAATTTGGGTTCTTTTTTTTTGCTTATGATCCTAATGGGGGGGGGGGGGGGGGGGGGGTTCCCTCTTCTGATTGTATGGGGTTTCTTTTTTATGAATCATGATGGTTTTGTTGTTTTGATTGGTGGGATTTTCTTTTGTTTAAAGTTAATTGTTATTGTTTTGGAATTCTATAATCGTATTTGCGTTAATTTGGGGTTTCTGTTTATGAATCATGTGGTTTTGTTGTTTTGATTGGTGTTTTTTTTTTTTTTAAATAGAATTTACTTGTTTGAATTTATGGGTTTAGGTTAAGTCTTGGATTTGATGGGTTGGTTCATGATCTAGGTCTTGTGTGATCCATTTATTACTATTTGATATGATGTTGAAAGGGTTTGATCCCTTTTTTACTGTAAATCTTCCATTTGGTTTTTGATTGTGACATGACTTTTGTGTGTTTCTATATGTTAATATTGTTAAGATCATACTCTTCTTTGAATAATGATAATTGGTTTGTGGTCTATTTTATTATTAAGATAGAAAATTGGAAGTTGGTCTTCATCTATATACATGTGTACTTTGTTAGAATCTTGATTCAATGGTCTTCTCAATTGAACATATTGCTTTTGTTGCTATATACATTGGGTATAAATATATCTGTTTATTTTAGCCACTTGTTTACTAAAATTCTGAAAATACTTATCAGGCTGTGGGACTGCTGGAATTGTTCTTCCAGAGAAAGAAGAGAAAGTGGTGCCCATTAAGAAGGGTGATGCCATTGCCCTCCCTTTTGGTGTTGTAACATGGTGGTACAACAAAGACGACACCGAACTTGTGGTTCTCTTCCTTGGCGATACCAAAACTGCACACAAGGCTGGTTCGTTCACCGACATGTACTTGACTGGCTCCAACGGAATTTTCACTGGTTTTTCGACTGAGTTTGTTAGCAGGGCATGGAATGTAGAAGAGAGTGTGGCTAAGACTCTAGTTAGCTCCCAGACTGCTAAGGGCATCGTGAAGCTCGATGCTGGCTTCCAAATGCCCGAGCCTAAGCAAGCCCACAGGGATGGCATGGTACTCAACTGTGAGGAAGCCCCATTGGATGTTGACATCAAGGGTGGTGGAAAGGTGGTTGTTTTGAATACCAAGAACTTGCCTTTAGTCGGCGAAATTGGACTTGGTGCTGATCTTGTTAGGTTGAACGGAAGTGCTATGTGCTCTCCCGGTTTCTCATGTGATTCGGCTCTTCAGGTCACTTACGTTGTCAGGGGCAGTGGCCGAGTGCAGGTTGTTGGCGTTGATGGTAAGCGTGTTCTTGAAACACACCTCAAAGCTGGTTGTCTGTTCATCGTTCCGAGGTTCTTTGTGGTCTCGAAAATCGGGGATCCAGATGGCATGGAGTGGTTCTCCATCATCACTACACCAAATCCAATGTTCACTCACTTGGCTGGAAGAACTTCAGCATGGAAGGCGCTGTCACCACAAGTGCTGCAGGCCGCTTTCAAGGTCTCACCAGATGTAGAGAAGCAATTCAGCTCCAAGAGAACCGCTGAAGAGATTTTCTTCCCACCACCTAACTGATTTATGTTTTTCCATCCTTAGTAATATGAGAGGGGCACTAGTATAGAGGTTACTGTTTTAGATTTCCCTCCTTATGGTGTTCGGAACAAGTACTCTTGAATTGATACGATAATATCATAGTTTAATTGCTCTTTTCCTTGGTTGCCTTGTGTTATGCTCAAAATTTCATCAGCTATAGCTATTACATTACTGGTACTGATTCCTCTTTAAGCTCTCTCTGCTTGCGATATGATTCATCTTTTTTCCAGTAGTAGTCATAATCAACGTAAAGGCATTGAACAAGCATCTTTTACCAGATTTTTATGCTGTGAAGAGGAAGATACTAAAGGAGATCATCACTTTCCTTACTTGGATACTTTGGTCATGTCTTCTTCATATATGAATTTTCATATTTTAATGAACAAAAGATTTCCATTTACAGCTTCAGCAAAAAAAACACTTCGGTTCAGTTGGTGCTAGTTCTTCTAATATGTATTTACTGCATCAAGTTTTACCTGTAATATTTTTCTGCCAACTTAAGACTCTTTTAGTTGCATATAGGGCTGCTCATGGTTTGGTGAAAAACCAAAACCAAACCGAATAAAAAAAACCAACATTCGGTTTGTTTTTAAATTTTAAAAACCGATAATGTTTGGTTTGGTTTTGGTTCTATTGAAAAATAACCGAACCAAACCGATAAATTATATGCATAAATTTTGTAATTATTTATATGTATAATGTTAATTTTTCATAAATAATTATAAATATTTTATACCTTTTAATTATGAATTTGATTTTTGTCTACTTATTTCACATGACCGTCTAAGGCCCATGTCTTAAAGAATATGTCCAAGTGTAAGTCTTAACTCTTGAGTGTAACCCTATTGTCTCACTTTTTATTTTACATTTCTGCCTAACCTAACTGAACAATAGAAGCTCACGTTTCTATCTCACAGTGAAGGCTCAAGAGCAACCTCAAGTACAGGGAAAAGAGAGCTTGATAAGAAATTTGAAGAATGTAAAGAAAGAATAGTTGAATTTCCATTGCTAGTCATAAACTGAAAAATCGAACCAAACCGGTGATTTTTATTTTATTTGGTTTGGTTTTAGACATTTACAAACCGACTAAATTGGTTTGGTTTTGATTTTAATCAATAAACGAGCCAAATAGAATCATGAACACCCCTAGTTGCATATATGTGAACATAATCTATTGCTAAGCAGAACAGTGAAATTTGCCTTGCTCGGATCCTTTAGATTTTCAAGTACACAAACAACAACAATAACAATAACATGTCCAATATAATTCCATAAGTGGGGTCTAAGGAGAGTATGATATATCCAGACCTTGCCCTTACCTTTATTTTTTAGTAAAGCATCTAATTTGACAAAAAAATCTTAAATGTGAAGTAAATCTAATCGCACAAATAATTGTTATTGCAGTGAATCAAGACAAAATTGAGAATCCATTTAACTTTGAGTAATATGTTAAAAACCTCCTAAACTATCACGGTTTGCTGAGTTTAATATCTAAACCATTGAATGTTCATAGAACCCCATGAACTACCTTGAACTCATATTAAATATCCCCCGGAGGAATATAGCATGCTATGTGAAAAAAAGGGCAATTTGGGTTTTAAAGATCCTAGGTTAAATGAATGAAAAATGGTTGACTAAAGGCAACATCGGGGATATTTTCATCATTTTTGAAGTTTCATTGACTCCACTAGATCCGGAATGTCATTTATGACTTAGTTGAGCTTTTGGTTCGGGTGTCGAGTCGTTAGGGTAAGATTTGAGTCATCAGTTGGAATTATAGGTTTTGGAGATTCTGGAGTTGACCGTGGTCAACACCGGGTCAAGGCGACCTATTTTGAAAAATTCGAGCATGTGAGCGAGTTCATAGCATGTTTGACTGAAATGTATATTTGGTTTGTGTCCGGGGGATTCCAAGTGAGTTTCTAGTGTTCCTCACCGCGTTCACGAAGAGGAAGTGGGTTGGGCCGGCCCAAGCGTGAGGCCTTGCGTTCGCGTGGCTCTATCAACGTTCGCGAAGGCCAAATTCACTGGGCCAGGTCATGTGACATTGCTGAAAATCATGCTCCAAAAACTCCTCCAATGAGCTCTTAGTTGCAGTACACCTGAAGAAAAAAAAAAGAGTGAATAGGTTAAGCCCCTCCCTTGAACTATCACCGTTTTGTAAGTTTCATGGTTAAATTATCTTTTCATGAATATCTTTTTTTAATGTGTATTTTAAAAGAGCCTTCCTACTAGGCAGGCTAAGTTGTGGTATAATTTACTCTCCTAGATCACATTGTGGGATATCACTGGATATATTATTGTTGTTGTATGTGTATTTCAAAAGAATGTGTTTTTTTACTTTTGAAAAATTTTGGAAAAAAAAAAAAGAAAAAGAAAGAAGAAGTTAGAGGGCTCCGTTGCATTTACCTCATTTTTGCAATTATTATTTATTTAAACAGGTTCTTTGTTGTCAATTTTTTTAATTTTATTTAAACACTCCATTTCACGGCGTTCCCTCCGATCTTCTATAATAACCCGCCAAAGAAGTTTGACTGCAAATTGAGATTTGTGAGTTAGAAACTAGCATTGGAAAGAGAAAAAAAAAAAAACGATGCCGCTATTAAGCTCATTGGAGCGTGATTATCCATTAATCGACTCCGATTTCTGCAAATTCTGTGCTTCTCACGCCATTCTTTCAGGTAATTTCCTTTTCTCTATACTCTCATTTTTTACCAACAAATTCTTATCTCTTTGGAAAGTCAATTTGTTCAACAATATTATCTTCCCCATGGCTCTAATTGGCTAAAACATACTCCCTCCCGTTCAAAATAAGTGCACACTTAGTCTTTTTCACACCCCTGAATCAAACACTAACTACCCTTAAGACTCTTGTTTTTTATTGTCTTGAGTAAATATGGGAAAATAAAGTTTATTTCATTTTAAGTGTTGACTACGGTTGGCATCTAAATTCAGTTTTTGAGACCCCGTAACAAAAGAAAGAACCAAAATAAAAAGACTAAAGAACCTGTTTGGATTGGCTTATTTTTAGGTGTTTTTAAGTCAAAGATAGCTTTTAAGCACTTTTATAGTATTTGGGTAAAATAAAAAATGCTTTTAAGAACTTGTTTTTAAGCCAAACTAACAAAAATAAGCCATAAGCTAGAATTTCTAACTTATGACTTTTAGCTTATAAGTCAAAGGTCATAAGCCCATCCAAACGGGCTCTAAGTGGACACTTATTTTGAACCGGAAGGAGTAATAATTTGGCCCTTGATTTTAAAGCTTTGTGTATAAGATATTGCAATGATTTTCTTCTAACCCATTCTAATTTTTGGGGATTCCATACATAACTATGTGTGTGTCCAAAGGCCGATGCTGAATTTGTAGTTTATGGGTTCCCAGAGAGACCTTAAGTTTATACTACAATAATAACTGGGTTCACAGTTAAATATTTACAGACATTGAGAAAATTTCTTATTCTCCCCGTCCCAAAATAAGTGTTGTTTTAGCTCACTTCACACCCATTAAATATAAGGTATAGTTTACTAAGTTTCTCATATTTATTACTCCCTCGATCCCTATTTATGTGGCACACTTTCATTTTTAGTCTGTACTAAAAAGAATGTCAACTTTCTATATTTAGAAACAATTTAACTTTATTACAAGATTTACAGCCACACTATCCAAGGATTATTTTGAAACACAAATTCCAGAAGTCTTCATTTCTTTCTTAAACTACGTGCCTAGTCAAATGGTGCCACATAAATTGGGACGGAGGGAGTAGATGTTTCTTGAGAACTGAGTACTATTAAGAAGAAGTAGTTCTTTAATATAAGGGTATAGTTGGAAACAACTGCTATATTTTGTCTCGTATTCCTAAAGTGACACTTATTATGGGACAAACTTGTTTTTGCTAAAAAGACACTTAGTTTGGGACGAAGGGAGTCATATATATACAAGGTCTTGGTAAAAGCTATTGGTTCCCGTGAACCCGTATACAAGCCTCTAGATCTGCCCCTATTGTGTGTGTAAGGTAATGACTTAGTTGGTGTCATTTTTAGAGGGCCAAAGTCCCTATGTCTTAATGCTGATGTTATTTTTGGCAAATTACCCTGTTAGATTACAACTTTTATGCCACTTTGCCCTAAAAGATAAACAACTGATTTTGTAAACTTATGTTGCTAGGGCAGTTTCATCCTAGATTCCTAGCTGAGAAAGGATATTACTTTGATATAGAGCTCATTGTAGATTGAAATTATACTTTTGATATGAAGGAGCACGTACTATGACTATACCGGGGATTCTTCCTCTTTCTCTCTTTTAGAAGTTTTTAGATGATCTATATTTTGGCAGTTTGTTTTTATAGTGTGAGAAGAGATGACCAACAAAATGGCACTATCTTTAAAATGACAAAAATTGCGCATATAATGAGATTGAACCCTGTCATTGATAAAAGTCTAGTATTTAAATGGAGAAGGGAAAATCAATTATCCACCAAGTCTCGAACTGTGTGCCAGCTGACTCTCGAGAATTTCTCGATTATCAAGAAAATAACAAAGATGCCAGGGAGTTTGGTTGTTTGGGGTGGGGGGGTGGATTGGGTTCCCATCCATATATTATTGTTTAAGGTTGGGTCACATATTTGACACCGCCGCCCAATATTCCATTTTACATAAGGTATTGAAGTTTTACTATGGATCCAGAAGTGGAGATAAAGTTGACTTATTTGAAGAATTTGATGTTGTTTAGAACAGATGTGGGTCCTAAATTGCCTTTTAAATAAAAGAAAAAAGTATTGAGGATTGCAGAGAAACAACAACATACCTAGTGAAATCCCACAAAGTGGGGTCTGGGGAGGGTAAAGTGTACGCAAACCTTACCCCTACCTTGGGAGGTAGAGAGGCTGTTTCCGAGAGACCGTCTGCACAAAAACAAGCAAAATTGAAGTTTATGTATTTTAGTCAAATTATTTTTGTTTTTCTATTTTTGCAGTTGAAGATTTTCTTCTGCATGATCTTTATGTGTTAGTGATTTCAACCGAACAGCATCATAATTCTGAGAGATTGAAGGAGGTTTGATCTGCCACATATGTAGTTTTCATTTCTGTGATGTGGTAGTCCTATAATGATCTGTACGTTCTTTTTGCTCGTAAAATAGGGCATCACTCAGGTTCTAACTATCATTAACAAGCAGCATCAACCATGGGTAGATGGTCGGGAGTTGTTGGATGATGCTTTACAGAATAAGCGATTCTTACCTACTGGATGCAGAAGGTAAAAATGCTTGAGAACCTGATACCTTTTTAGCTTCCTTGACAGTAGATAACTGATGAATAAGACTACCCTGGATCAGCATAGATGCATTTCTTCATGGTGGATTAAAAGAAGGATACCTAACGGAGCTAGTAGGTACATCATCCTCTGGTAAAACACAAGTAAGAGTGTATTGATAATTCAATTTTTTCTTGACATGGAGTTTGTGCTGATTCTGATTTTTGTTTCTTGAAAGTTAGATAAATCATCAATCATTGAAGCATGTTTCATCTTTGAAGTCTTTTTTGGCTCTCAATTCTGTTGCTGATTCAAGATTATGTTATTGTCCAGATTTGCTTACAAACGGCTTCAGCTGTCGCAAAAAACTGGGGCAAAATTGTTTTCTTGGACTCTGGAAATTCTTTCTCTCCAAAACGTGTTGCTCAAATTGTCACTCAGACACCAGATCTTTCTGCCTATGAGGTCAAACGTCTCTAGCCTTTTGGATTAATCTGATTTGTTTGTATATGTTTGTATTGTCTAATTTAACAAAACAACCAGAGTACTATCCTTTCATTAGTGATTTCCCTTCCTTACCAAATTTTGTTATTTATTGCTGGTGAAGATAGAATGCAGCTCAGTTGCAGCTGTACAAATCTTTATGTTATCGGAATACCAAAGTAGCCAGTGAAAGTTAGGGTGTAGTGTGGAAACTTCTGGTTAAGGTTACATAGATGTTTTCTGTGTATGACTGCACATTCTCTATCTTGGACATCTGTTGCGGTGAACAGAGAAAGGGTGCTTGCAGAAATGTTGGCCAGTCAAATCCTTAGTCCCTCTTTTGTAATTCGTTAGAGTTGATTTCATACATTATAAATTGCACCAATCCATCTAATTATTGTTCATGATCCATACTTCGTGTTGTACAAATCTGAATAGGAGAACCATTCTGTAAGAAGCATCTTCTTTGGAGAACATCTGTGATGCTAATTAACAAAAGAAAATACAGTAGCAGTTGATAATTTTTTTTCTTCTTCTTTCTACTACTGACATGTGAATCAAAAAGGTCTGGCTTGCATAGATTCATTATCCAATTTGATTTTCACTTCTGTTAGTAGGTCAGATAGAGTATGCTTCCTCTGTCTCAAATTCAGTTGCATATTCCACATTGCATATCTACTGGGGAAGTTACGTTTAATGAGGACAGGCATTGCACAACTTTTATGCACGTCACTGAGATGTGCTGTGCACGTTGTTATTTGTCCAGCAATGAATAATATGGCTACTGAGATTATCATGCAAGTTGTTGTACCCAACTTTTCGATACCATCCTATCTCTCTCACATTACTCTTTCTCAGGTAGACAAGGCCCTTCAACAAGTAATGAACAACATATTATGTATGTCAGTGTTTGACATTTTCACACTTTTCGAAGTGCTTCATCAGCTAAAGAACAATCTCAGATCTCAGGTTTTTGGAAATACAAATCTAGTTTCTCTACTCTCGTCTCTTTTTCCCTATTGCCATAGATTAGGTACGATTACTCAGCTCACTCACTAGTAAGCCTATGATATGCAGATAGATAAGCACATAAAAATGCTTATCATTGACTCAATATCATCACTCATTACACCAATTCTTGGAGGAGGTGGTGCACAGGGTAATTTCTCACCATAGGATGAACTGATTATTGCATTAATTTTAGATTATTACTTATTTCTTACTTTCTTAAGCAATTTAAGAATTAAGTTGTAGTTTCCAGTTTTTCTGGGAAGTCTCTTGTTTTCTTTTCTTTAAGGTAGCTTCTTGGTCAATGAGAACCTGATTGGATTGGATTAGATTTAGGTTCTTTTCCTCCATTATTCTGACTTGTTTGAATTGAGGGTTAGTTGTTGATGTATGCTCTCAGATGTAATGCATTATTTGTGAGTTCTATTATGACTTTTCTTCGATTTTCTTTAATTGAGGAAGTTTGTGCTTCCCTTGTTTCTGCTGCTATTATCCTTGTACAAACTTGTTTTTAGGTTTCTGAAAGACAGTTGCTTATTGAAAAAAAGATGCTAGGAGGGAACAAATAGGTAATTTGATCTTGCTGTTTTGGACTTTTTCTCCATCAAATAAGTATAATTTTATCCCGAGTTTCTTCTCCCATCCATAGGTAGATGATTAGTTTTTCATGGCGGTTATCATGTCCACAGATTTGTCTATTTGCTTTTGTGGCATGAGAGAATGCAAATGGTGAAAAAATGTTACAGAAGCTTGCCCATGTTCCCTGTTATCTGATTCATTCGTGTGAACTGTCTGCATTAAAACTAATTATTGATGTAGCAATTGTAGTTTAACTCTACATGTCAAAATAACAACAACCTTCTTGACAACTGATACTCGAAGTAACAACTAATGGGATTGTTACTTCTTTGTGAAACAGGACATGCTTTAATGGTTTCAGTGGGATTCTTATTAAAGCGATTGGCGCATGAACATGATATCTCCATTTTGGTAAAGTTTGGCAGTAACGTAACATTAGCATGTTCTCTTTGTTTTAGAATCTTATTCTCTTTGCTATTATCTTTAATATCTTTTATCTTCATAAAATGAACTATTTTATCTGATGGAATCATTTTTCTTTTCTTTTTTTAATGGATCAGTGTATTAAGCACATAAGCCAGAGATATGAACTTGTCAAGTTGTAATGTACTTACCATCGGCTACTATTGATCAGTTAGGTTCTTAAAAGGCACTTTCAGCTTTGTGTTGATCCACAGAGTTCAATTTAGACTCAACAAGTAAATTTTAACTTAATGCAGATGATCACATATTGGAGTATTCTAGTTCTACTTTCACAACATGCAGTTAGATTGCTTGATATCCTATTTCTGAACCTGGGGACGGAGCCAGGATTTTTACTAATGGAATTCAAACTATAAAGAAGTACACACACTAAGAAGCTAAGGGGATTCAACATCTACCATATATACGATAAAAAAATAATTTTGACCTTGAATATACAGTGTACTTATCCCCCTAGCTCCGCCTTTATGTGGACTTCTTATAATATTTACCCTTCTATGCTAGGTCACCAATCACATGGTGGGTGGTGAAAGAGGTACTTCCAAGCCAGCACTTGGAGAGAGTTGGAGGAGCATCCCGCATGTTAGACTTCTGCTGTCGAAAGACCACATTAGGAACATCAGGAGTATGTCAGTACTTAGACACCCACACATGGTATGTTTCAACTTGGTTCTCAGCAACTTATCGTACTTCATTACACTAATCGTCAACCTAAACACCTGACTTCTAGACATCGATTCTTAATTCTGGATTTTGGTTTTATAAAGCTATAACGAATTAAAACACCATCATTGTGACATGGGGAATCATATTTCTTATAGTGGATATTTCATCCAGGCTGCTGGAGATAGAGTGGAGTTCGAGTTACAATGACATCAGGCTTTATAATGCCTGAGAACTTTATCAAGGTATCAACTTGATGCTGCTGCATTGTGAGGGAAATATTAACTAAGGTTTCTGTTGGGGGGAAAAGAGAGATATCCTGACCTTGTGAGATGGAGAGTTACTGCTACATCATATAGATACTAACATGCTTTTACTTTTATATATGTTAGGTTGTGGTTCATTTTTGTAATATCTATCAGAAAACTCTTGAACCAAGGTAAAATTAAAATTATTGTGGCATTTTGACAACCTATCTACTGAATCTAGAGAAGAAAATTTACTCTTTTTATCAAAATCGGAAACTGATGCTTTCATAACTCTCAGCTAGAGGAATATACATTGGAGTACTAAATTAAGATGTGATTGGCTATATGACAAGCTTTCTCCACCTAACTGTTTGCAAGTGCAATGATGAGTTATAAATTCTCTCAACCGTCGATTTATAGGAGTACATGTTATCCTTTTCAGAACACTACATTGAAAAGGATTTTAATTGTTGCTATATTTTTGTTGTATAATATCTAAATAATGCCGAATTACATTTAAACGTCAAAAGCAAATCAAAACGCAGAGTTGGTCATGTATAAACATATAAAGTTACTCTCGTGGATGCTAATACTGCAAAACAAATCAGCGAATCCTAAATAACAGAGGTCATAGGATTTTAAGGCAATGGAGGCTTGCTTTTGGGGTCGTCATTTTTTTGTATATGAAGTTACAAAAAAAAAAAAAAAAGGCAAGTTTAGTCGCTTCGGGACAACTTCAGACATGCGACTAAAGTTGCGAAAATTCACATCTAAAAATTGGCAAACTTCACACATTTTTGTCTATAGTATGACCTTGTGAAGGCCAAGCATTCAACATTTTTGCCTAAAATTTGGTATGGCTTATCTATCAATGCAAAACTTCAACATCATGTTACAATCAAATCTCTCTATAACAACATGGTTGGATCCGAAATTTTTCAGCTGTTATAGAGAATGACTGTTATACACCTATAACAGCATTGACATTTAAATAATACTTCGGCGTTATAGGTAAAAAAGATGCATAAAATCTAATTTTCATTTTTAATTGTCAAATTCTAAGTTTAATCACACTTTGTATAATGAAGGAAAATCATTTAATGATGAAAATATATATATTCATATGATATTTTTTGTCATAAATAGTGTATTAAATGATCAAATATTTGGTCAAAATTTCTACTCTTATTATTGGTAATCATAGATATTCTATTTTTATAAAGATAGTTAATTATTATATTACCAAAAAAAAGAAGATAGTTGTTATATGGGGGGTAATTTTACAAAGAGCGTACTGCTATAAAGTTGGTTGTTGCCGTTATAGGTGACATGCTGTTATAGAGAAGTAAAATATAACATAAAAAATCGGTTCCAAAAAATCTTAGCTGTTATACAGAGGTGTTGTTATATGCGGGTACCGTTATAAAGAGATCTGACTGTATATCTAAATTGTGGACTTCACAAGGCCAAGCTTCAGGCATTTTTCTTTTTTTTACTAAAGTTGTGGCCTTGGCAAGGCCAAACTTCAGACATTTTGGCATGAAGTCAGGGCACATATTTGACTGAACCTCGTACATTTTAGCATGAAGTTCAAGTCAACAAATATTTGCTCAAAACGAGCCATTTGTTTTTCGAATTTCAACAATCAAGCACACGATTCAACACCCAAATCTATCTCAAATAAGCTCAAATTCAAAAAATAAATTTCATATATCATAAAGAACAATCCAACCATCAATTTGTCAAAACAACAACAAATCTAACAAACGCATTTCGCAACGACGGTGATTTATCGATATTTTCAAGTTTTGTCAACAACACCATTTGTTTTCAGACCTTTCAACCATTATAAACTTACTATTTTAGATATAGTAAAACAGAATCAAATCAAATCGGGCATTTTCTCTTTCTATATATCCCTGCCTTTCTCTTAATTCCCTTGGCCAAGCTTTGAAAAATTACTACTCCGTCTCAAATTATCTATCGTGTTTTTTTCTTTAATTTTTCTTAAAAAATATTAATTAGGAGTTTTTTTATTATTTTATTCTTGTTTATGTCTTAAGATATAATCTTTTTTCATTTAATATTTAATTTATGGCCAAAATTGCCCTTGAACTATTTCAAATAGCTCACATTTACCCTATGTTTGTGTTTGGTATCAAAATTACCCTTGTCGTCTATGTTTTGGACCATAAATGCCCCTTAAAACGTTAGTCTTGCCACTGGAGGTGACATGGCAGTCCAATTGAGTTAAATTTGCTGACATGGCATCCACCTAGGCAATCCGACATGGCAACAATTTTATGCTTTGTTCTTCCTTGTTGAATCCTAATCACAAAAAAGAAATACCAAAATAATTCTTGATTGTGGTTTATGATTGGATTAAAAAACTCCATTGTTCTTTTTTGTGAATTTATGATTAGTTTGATCTAAATTTTTTCTGCATATTTGTAATTTCTCGCTTTCCAATCATAGCTTCAAAACATCAACCCCAACAATCCCTAGTAAGATTTAGATCAAACCAATCATAAATTCACAAAACCCTTTTTCAGATTTTCAAGCTTTTAAGAACTCTTCCATGGAGTTTTTTTTTTTTTTTAGCTCATATCTTCAAATACCAATCTTTAAACGAAGAAATCAGTTGTTAAAGTTCAATTGTCAGCTTCAATCGCGATACCCAAGCAATTTACAGTAACATACAATTAAATCTCTTCAAATTTGACACAAAATTTTTGCACTTCAATAACCCTACACTAGCTAAAAAAAATTGCACCAAGAAGGTTTCAATTCAGCAGCCATTTTCGAATTTCAACACACAAAGAATGGCTACGCAAGTTTCCAACAACAATCAACCATTTGAATTAAATTTCCTCAGATCTTGTTGGCCCCAAAACCCAATCAATGACCTCGATCCTTCAACACATAGGTACAACTTCAAACAATCTTCAGCACACTTCGAAATTGGAGTTTCAAAGTCCGGAGAGCAATTCAAACAAGAATAATGGAAGAACTATTTTTGGTGTGTTTCAGTTTTTTTTTTTTTTTTTTAGGTTTCATTAACAATGAAGAACAAAGCATAAATGGAAGGGATTTCTGCCACGTTGGGCTGCCTAGGTGGAGGGCCATGTCAACAAATTTAACCCAGTTGGATTGCCATGTCAGCTCCAGTGGCAAGGCTAATAAGGGCATCTGTGGTCCAAAACATAGACGGCAAGGGTAGTTTTGGTACCAAAAATAAACGGAGGGTAAATGTGAGCTATTTCGAATAGTTTAAGGGTATTTTTGGTCCTTTTTCGTTACTTTATTTATGTGTCATATCCAGGTGTTTGTAATTTTCAAGAAAAATTACTACTAAGGGTAAACTGGAAAAAAAATAATGAACTGTCTTGAACTTCTAAAATCACTCTTAAGATAACTATTTAAAAAAAACACACTTGAGACAGAAGGAGTAATTACATATTTGAGACAAACAAACAAGTTATTATAATTACAATACTGTGTAATTACTAGGGTAGTAATTACACCAATTCCAATGACCAGGTGGCTTTCCAAACAGGCTCTAAAAGAGAAGGTGGGAAAGAAAAGAAATGAAAATGCTGAACCCATGCACGCACAACAATTAATTAGAAAAGTAGGGACCAACATCAAATTTCGATTAAAACAGTGACCGACTTGCAATTTCCAAAAAATCTAGTGCCTCTTTGACTTGATACACACATGGGCTGTTCGTGAGCATTCGAATTTTGTTCGTTAAATGGGAATAATAGGATTATCATTTTAGAGTACGAATGAACAGTTAAAGAAGCTCTTTTCACCTTTTGGCGCGGTAACTTTTCATTTCCTCATTCCTTGTTACTGAAATCTTTATTTTCAATTATGATTTAATCTATTTATCCAAAAACAATTAACTGAAAAAAATTGCTTTTGGGATATTAACCTTTGTTTCGTTTATCATATTATTTGTTGTTTCTGTTACTGTTCTCTTCTCCATTGTTGTTAGTATGGCTTATGTACCATACTATATTCATTTAATTGATTTTTGATATGTGTTACACACCACCCTCCCAGACCCCACTCGTGGGATTACATTGGGTATATGTTGTTGTTGTTGTTGTGATATTTACTTTGTAGTTATCCAATGGATTTGTTACACTAGGTCTATAACTAGTTTGAGTTTGAGATTAAGGCATAGTTTTATTTGATTGAATAATTGATATGGATTTATTAATTGGGTGAGCAGTGAGGCTTGTTAGATAATCAAGAAAGCAAAGGCCTAAAGGTTCTGAATTTGTTTACCTTTGAGTTAAAAGCAGATGCTAGGAATGCATTGAATTACATGAATGGAAGTATAATTACTCAGCCTTATAGTTGTGTATGTGTTTTACAAGGGTGTGTGTTTTAAGTATATTGTGTTGATAACTACAACAACAACAACATACTCAGAGTAGTCCCACAGGTGGGGTCTTGGGAGGGTAGGATGTACGCAAACCTTACCCCAAACTTTGTGGGGGTAGAGAGGCTGTTTCCGATAGGCCCTCTGCATAAAAGAAAAGAAAAGAAAAGGAGTATATGGTGTTGATAGAACGATGCTTAATCGTGATACCTGTCAACAATGGCGAATTTACCCTCCTGCAATTAGTTGCAGACAGACCTGCTAATTTAGAC